>NW_008236924.1:1877204-1911059 GCF_000691975.1 Corvus brachyrhynchos | reverse complement strand
TAATACATTATGTTGGTTCACAGACATTAAAGCCTCAGACTGTCTTCAGTGCAAGCCTCAGGTTCTGGTGAAGATTTTGTAAGGGCCTGTCTTGAAACTGTCTGCAGAAGTTCACACTTACTAAGGACAAAGAGGTTCAAACAGAACCTCTCATACACAGGACAGAGCATCATGTCCTTGGGGGCTTGAAGTGGCAAGTGGTACCTAAACCCACCAGCTGTCACATTATCTATAAATTTTCACATTTTCTATCCACTTTCAGGGCTGCATTACAGGTATCTGCTGAGTTAGCAAAGCAGATGCTCCAAAACCTACATGTGCTATCGCTGCCCCAAAAGTGCCAGCTCTCCTGCAGTCACTGGAGCCATTAGCTTTCTGGGAAGAGCAGAGAAAGGCACAAACCCAGCAAACTACACTCAGCACACAAGGATTAAGCCCTAGAGCACAACTCTTTTGTGCTACCTGGTTGCACATTGCGTTCACCTGAGGTCTGTGAAAGCACCAATGGTTTTGAAACACATTTAACATCTCAGCAAGGGCTGAGTTTGGTGCAGAATGACAAGATCCTTTGACATCTGAGAGTGCTGGTTTTTGTGGGTTTAAGTGCCTCCCTTGGTGGCTCTTTGCTATAGTCATGTCTTGTAGGGTTTTTATTTTCCCTTTTCAGATTAATGCTCCAACCCATTGTGCTCATAGCTTTGCTCAGGCCTACTTAATGTCAGGGGGAATATTACCATTTCTTCCCTGTCATTAGAACTGCTTTAATCCTGTCTGCATTGTGAGGGCAGGAAATGATGAGAGTTACAACAGTTTTATTTCCACAGTGCCTCTGAGCACCAGGTTTCATGGAAAATCCCAAACAAACAAGTTTAATCTTGAGATCTTTTAAACCCAGTGGGAGACTGTGTTGTCTGGGGAGCAGGGAGGCAGAAGTGTGGCAGATGGTGAGATCTGGACCTATGGTTTGCAGTTTTATGGTCTCTGCTGAAACTTCTGTGCGAGTCACTCACCGTGGGTGGTGGAACAAACAGTTTACACGAAGTGCACCCAGTCAGGGTGCCCAGATGGAGCCTCTGCAAAGGGGAGATACTTAAACCAGGGCTGCAAGCAGGTCTAGAGGCCAGTTCCCTCTCATGGGAGGTGAAGACGTCCATCCCTCTGAGTGAGGTGAATGGTGGGGATGCGGGAGCTGGGAGAACACCTCTCTGCTCCACTGCTCCCACAAACCTGTGGGTAGACCTGGAGCCCCTTGTGAATGCAACCCAAAATACCAATTATCAACCTGGCTGCCCAGCATGACCTTCCACACAAATAAAGTGGAATTTGAGATTTTTCTTCAAAAAATCTCAGGTGAAATCTGTGTCATTTTACCAGCATGACAGAGGGGACTTTTACAGCTACAGGCTTCTCCTTAACCTGTGCTTGGACCCACAACAGACATCTCCCACAGCGAACTCTCAGGACTAAGGAAAGAACCAAGATGTGGGACAAGCTGCAAACCACACCACCAGTTATATAAAATTACCTTAAACACTTCCAAATTCTTTTGCCTAAAATAATTTTGGGCAACCAAATCCCTTTAATGCTAGTGACAGGTGTTATCCAACACAAAACAGAACTTCAGGAAAGACTTTCCAGCTGGATGTTTTACTTGCAGAACTTGTTATGTCACAATAAATGTGTATGCTAATGAAATATAAAAATTCATCAGCTTTACACAGAGGCCAGTGAAGACACCAGGAGCCTCTCAGTTATCCTGCTGTGGGACTGAGACAATAACCTGGAAAATGGGATGTGTGGCTTAGGGAGAAGAATGTGGGAGCATCACTAACATTAGGAAACAACTGACATCCCTTCCTGACATGCCTACTTACATGCAAACACCTTCCCTACTGGTTTCTATTCTAGGAGAATTTTTAAGCTGCTGAAGAAAGAGACTCTCTAGTGAGCTGCAGAGAGCAAGAGAGATCATGTAAAACACTCTGCATAAATGCAAATTGCAGGGAGGCCAACCAGAGCACAGGAAGGGGAGTTGCTGCAAACCTGGGGTTGTTCATCACTCCAGAGCAGTGACACTGCACACACAGATGCAGGTTCTGCCTCAAGCAGTCACTCAGTGTAAACCAAAGCTGATGACATGATTTAGGCAACTACTGAGAAAACCCCACTGCTTCTCAGCAGAAACTTTACCTGTAAAATATTATTTAGACAGAAAAGCAGCAGCAGACTGGGGGATGCTAATTTGTACCACTGCTCACCATCAGAGCATCAGAGAGACTTTTTCACTATTCACCAGGTGTTGCTCAACACTTCTGTTGACATTACAGAGAAATGCCTCTAATGAGATCCGTTTGTTCGTGAAACCAGGGTCACTTGCCAGCCAGGGGCAGCAGGTCTTGCACAGAGAGGCACCATGAGCACCAGCTTTTCAAGGAGTGGAAACATGCCTTGGATTTAACAAATGTTGTGCAAGACTGCTGAGCCATGGAAAGCTTCACACTTCAGGTGTTGGATTTGCTTCCCACAAGGAAAACTAGGGAAACGCCACCATTCAATGGACTCTAACTGCACAGCAAAAGTGAGCACATGGATGGCTGAAGGTATAATTAACCTAATTAAGGCACCATTTATCCCAGAAGCCTCTGAAGGAAAGGCAGGTGGGACTTCCAGATACAAGAGAAGTTTGGCAGGGCAGAGGCTGCTGCCACTGGTGGGAAGAACCCAAATAAGAACTTTGTGTGGCAGAACAGGCAAAAAGAAACACCCCTGGAACAGGTTTTGTCTCTTGGTGTTTGCAGGAAGGCCGAGGTGCAATGTAAAACCTGTGATTTACACCTCTGGGACTGTCCTAGCTAACCTGTGAGGGCTGTGATATTCTTCTCTCTGTACTGCAACCCACTTTCAGTGCTGAATGTGGCAGAGAAGAGTGTGCAGTGTAGCCTTCACTTCAAGTTCCTGACCCTCCTGCTGGAGTAAAGATTCATTTCCCTGTGAGAGAAATTCTTTCTGGCTGCCCGTATTTAACATGGCAGTGAACATCTGCAGTCATATTTCCAAAGAATTTGTTGTGATCATTCCTCTGCACTGCTAGTCCTGACAGTAGAGCAGTGTCAGCTGAGAGCCGTGGTGGCATTTCCAAAACATGCTTAAATTACTGAGTTCACTGCCATGTCTCTTTAAAGAAGAGATGTTGGGATGGTCTTTAGGTGATTTGGGTATGTAAGGAAGCCATATGGGGCATACAACCTCTGAAAATTAGACCTTTGCTAATGTACACTGAAAGCTTGTCTCCTGAGAACTTTTACCGGTGCACTCCTAAGGGAAGAAGCTTTTCTGGCATTGTCTGTGGAGCAATGGAAGAACTGGGGTGTCATGTGCAGGTGTGGTTGACAGAGGATCCCCTGTGCAGGTGCACTTTGACAAATGTGATGGTGCAGCTGTAAATCCATGGCTACGATCCACCTCTGTAAACTTCTTTCTTGAACTTCTCACGTAAGTGTTGAGAAAATCGTCAGCTTTCTGCCTGGTTAGAACTAATGGTCTGTGCCGTATAAGTAAGACAGCTAAGAAAACCTTTATTTCAGTGCAGAAAAGTTTTCTGCATTATAGTTTCCCTGGTAACTACATTGAGGCCAACAGAATTACACTGGGTCTAAGTATGGTCTAGTTTTGTCAGTTGGGAAACACATCATGTTTCCTGAAGGAGGCTGCAGGGATACAGGACCTGATTTGTGGGTGCACTCAGCCGTGACTCGCTTGTAAAGTGGACTTGCTTCACATCTGCTTGAGCACAGGTCACCAGGTCCTCCTCAGAAGCATCCTCAGGCATGAAACCAAAAGGAATTTGTGATAAAAGACACTTAAGAAACTTTTCGTGACATCCTTGTTGGAAAAATCCTTCAAAGCAAATGCATGGGAAATAACAGAAACCCAAGGAGTTGTGAAAGCTGGATGGGAGAAGAGGAACGGGGGAAAGGAGATGCAAGTTTGAGGTTCGTTGATGGAAGAAAAGCCATTTAATTTCAAAACCACTTGAGGCTTTGAAAAACAAGGACGAAAGAGAGTTTGAAGGGGGGGCTGAGTGTGGGGTGCATTCAGAGATCCAAGGGTCAGGTGTCTTTTTCTGGCAGGTGGGGGAGGAAAATGAGCATCCACCTCTGGGTCACTCTGCTTTTCCTCTCTCTGAATGGAAGAAGACTAACATTTTTTCCCTCTTTAGTGCTGACAAGTCTTAGTTAAGAAGGGTTTTTCCAAACCTCACTGCCTGAAGCCTGGTAGTCTGTCCTCCATTAAGGTTTTTAACCCCATTTCACAGCGGGACAGACCGAGGCAGCCACCTGTGCAAAGACACACAACCATTTTGGGATGGGTCCCAAGTACCCTCACACGGACACCTCTTTGTCAGACAGTGTGAAGAACAGGCCCCTTGCAGCGCTTTTCCAGTAGGGTGCTCACGTTTCACCAGTGAAAAGCACTTTCCCAGTGGATGGTGCCTGCTCCACGGGGCACTCCCTGTCCCCGTTCGCTCCTCTTGCCCGTCCTTTCAGAGGGAACGTGCTGACAGCAGAACAAGGCAGCCCTGCAATGGTGTGATGCTCCTCTCCAAGCACCCACAGCCTTGGCATCTCACCCCAGGCTCGGGGATTTTGTGGCCAGCTGTTGAGTGGGCACTTTGCAGCAGAACTCGTGTACTGGCTTTAACACAAAACCCATTGCAATTCCTCTCACAGCTCAACCTCACCTCCTGCTGATTCATGCTGGGCTGAAGGGAAGAAGGACAATGTGACCTCTGGCCTGAAAGACTGGAGACCTTCCCAGAACAAAGCCATGCCCCCCCCAATGCCTTTTGCTTGGGTCTCTCTGTGTGATTTCATGGTTTATTAGCTTTTAAAAAGCTAAGATTAGCCTATCTAATGGCTTGGCTATCAGCATGGTGCTGGGTGTCCAGCTGGTGGCTTTTGAGAAGTGTTACTGCCAGGCATTGCTTTCTGGGCCAAGAAAATCTCTCCCTGTGGGGCAGGGATGGTCTGGACCAGCAGCTCTGTGGACTTCAATTCAAGCCCATCCCATCTCCAGTCCTCAGTGGAGCAAAGGGGAGTTATTATCCCCATTGTCTCTGCCAGGTGGGTGCAACATCGACTGTGGGCCTCAGTTAAATGAAAATGTAGGAGGAGAAGTTGGCCACCTTTGCCACAGAACTTGTCATGTGCCTGCATCACCCCGAAATGCCTTCTGCTGCAAAACAGAGCATCTTTTAGAAATATTTAAAGACCCAATTTTATGGGCAATCTATATTTTAGGATAATGCTTCTAAATGAAATTTTCTTCAGTGCTTATACAGATTCTTCATTTCTGGTTGGAAGCCTCCTACATTATTTTCTAGGCATGAGATCTTATATTTGCTCAGCACTAGCACCTAGGGGAATCTCAAATTGTTGCTACTCAGTTTTTAGCCTTCTCCCTTAAAAAATACATTCTTGAAAGCTACAAAGCAACTGGCCAGGCTTTTGATGACCTTTCATTAAACAGGAAACAAACATTCAAATGCTCCATTAGACAAGCAAAGAATCAATTTATTTGAAGAAAAGTTACCCTAGACATCCCAGTTATTTTAGTTCATTTTACCATAAAAGCTTTGGTAGGCTTTACTTTTAGCATCTCTGAAACAAAACTAATGCCAATGGAACAGATCCAATAAAGACAGGCAACAAAGCTAGCTGAAATTTCTCATCACCTTCTTTTCCCCTTCAAATGAAAACTGAGGCTTGATCAAAAGTAGGAAGTTGCTTGTTTTGACAAAGCAGCCTGATTTTCCCAGGGAAAAACAAAAGGGGAAAAAGTTTTACTGTTAAGTCAGAACATTAAAAGATGAATGCTGGGATGCAATTAACCCTCCTCCCTTGCTCTGGATCATAAATTTCTCTACGAGCGCTGTCAGTGTTCTTTCTCCCTCGAAGAGATGCTGCAAGGGCAGTCAGCCAGAGCAGCAGGGATAAATCTGAGGTGAGAGGTGGAGGATATGGGGTCAGTGGAAATGTTGCCAGCGTTCCCGCTCCGCTGCGGGCGGGATGTTTAGGCACTCCCAGAGCTCTGCCCCCTGAGAAGCACACACTTATTTATGTGTCTATTTGCACTTGCTCTGCACCCAGACAGCCTCTGCTCGGCACAGCACATGGCCTCTGTCCTGTCCTGCTCACAGGGGGATGTTTCCTTCTGTGCCACAGTGTGTTTAAGCCATCAGCCCTCTACTTCCCACTGCCCCTCGAGTGTTTGCCTTTCCCTGCTCTGACAGGTACAGCCACTCCCTGTGCTGCTACAGCTTCGTCCCTGCTTTGTCACCTGCCCTGGAGCACCTCCTCATCAGGCTCAGCAGTGCCCCACAATCCTTCCTACCCATGGGGCATGGCTGGCTTTTTCCGTGACCCTGTCCCTGTGGTGCAGGAGCCCTCCACGTGTCCCAGCACTGCATCCCACCTGTGCATGGCCATGAGAAACCCCATGGTGCTGCAGCTACAGGAACACCCACTCCCAGATGGAGCCCCTCCAGCATTCCCAAATACCTTCTGCCATGCACTTCCCAAATCCTCCTTTCCACATCCCACCCATGCACACACATAAACACACAAAAATCCTTCCATTAGCTAAATCCCAGGTTTTTACAGCGCTGTTCTCACACGCAGCCCTCCCTTATCACCCCGCTCACAGACTCCCGGGCTAATCTCTCTCCCTGTGCCACGCGCGGCCACTCTCTTATCTTCCCTCTCTTCTACACACACACACACACACTTTTTTACACAGAGACTAATCCTTCTCAGTGTCACGCACCTCAAAATCCTCCTTACGACGCCCCCTCGCACACTGAGTAATCCCTTTCGGAGTCTCGCACACGCGATCCCGCTGACAGCATCCCTCCACATGCATCCACGGCACGCTTCACGGACACAGGAACTTCTTTGTGTCACACACACAATTATCCCCCCTCCCTGAAGCACATATTTTTCCCTAAGTCTGACACGTGCATGTGAACGTGCCCTCAGTGCAGTAAAACCAGCTTTTTTTTTTTTTTTTCAAGTGAGATAAACCAATGTAAATGAAATATTTGGGGGTGAAACTTTGGATATTTGGGTAACTGTCCGGGAAAATGGAGATGTTGTCACATGAGAGACTGTAAAGGAGCTGGCATGTTTCAGTGCAGGGAAGCAAAGGCTGAGAGGGGATGTGTTGCTGTTTGTAAAAACGTCAGAGGGGTAAACACTAGAGAAGAGCTATTGATGCTAAAGGACAACATTGGCACGAGAACAAGTGAGAATAAACTAGTCATGAATAAATGCAGGCTGTGAACCACAGAGAGATTTGTAACCACGGGAGGAGAGCAGCTTGGGTTTTGCTTTCCAAAAGGAGCACTGGAGCAAAAGCAGAGCTGGTTTCGTCTGCAGCATCATTTTTGTGCACACAATCCAGCACTGGTGACCCTGAGGTCCCTTCCTGTGCTGGAATCACACCCCTTGCACCAGCACACTCTCTATCAGCAGAGCTTAACAGTGCAAAAGCACTTGGTTGCTTGCCTTTTTCTCCTCATCTGCAGCAGTGGGGTGGGGAAATGGAGCTGAGTGGGAGCGGAGAGCTCTGTGCTCCGCGCAGGAAGTGCAGGCGCAGCACGCAGGGATCTGTTGAGGTTGCTGTGGCAGGCAGAAACCACGCTCCCGTTCCCTCAGCACACATTTGCATTCCGGGAGTACCCCGCCTGCACTGCTCGCCTGTCTGCAGAGACACGGAGTACCTGACATGTCTGATAGGAATCACATATCTGTAACATGGATGCAAAAAACCCACAGGGAAGTGAATATTTAGTGGACTGCAAACACTGCTGCATGAGCCATCATCCTCCCAGGAGCAAGTGTGCTGGATTTTTTCCTTCCCTACATTTGGTAGAGCAGGTGAAGGAGATGCTGGCTGAGCACTGTGGGAGAAGCAGCAGATATAGAGGTCCCTACCATCTGCGTAAAGATGAAAAAAATCTCTTTGGAAAGGGGCGGAGGAAACCAAGACATTTGGAAGTTTCTGTGTGTCTCACATCATCAAACATGGAGCTCTGCCCCGTGGGACTGAGCAAACTCTGCTTATGCTGAAGTCAATGACTTAAAAAAAACCTTGAGGTCTTGGTAAACCGAGAATTCATTGAAGTGTGGCATTTATCAAAGCGTGGGTGCCTTTTATTACAGTGTCCTGTGAGGACAACCAAGTGCCCCCCAGGCAGAGAGGGCTGCAGGGGTAGGAGGAGACTGGAGATGCACAAAGCATCTGGCAGAGCTTCAAGGAGCTGCTTCAGTGATTCTCCCAGAAACCAACAGAGCAAAGGAGAAAGGAGAGGGTGAAGGTGGGAAGATGCCCTCCTCCATTCAGACTGGAATTCACCCGTACGTTTGAATTGGTCTCTTTTTTGTAGCTATAAAACTCAGAAGAGAACTAAAAGGGAAATCTGGCAAATAGAACTACCAATGTTTCTTCTTAAGAAATCACACCCTAAAAAAAAGCAGCAATTGTTTTTGGGTTTTTTCCTTCTAGAAATATCAGAATGGAACAAGAATATTTATTTTTGTGCTGTTTCAAGTAGCCTTAAATTTACTTTTGGTCAGAGGAACTGATAAAAATAGCTTTATTTCTTTACTATTTTTCTCTCTGCAGAGAGACAATGAGAAAACAGAGAAATATGAAAATAGGTGGAGATTAAGCATCACATGCTGGGGGTTTTTTTTCTGTTTTCCAACTGGTAGGTGGGAGGTAAGTGGCAAACTGGCAAAAAAAGTGCGAGCATACATAGAAAATCTCCACGTCTACCTTTTACTTCAGATTTGCAATGGCAAAAAGATAGTAAACATCTATTGTAACCACCATTTACTTAAAGGGAGAAAAAATCTTTTATGGCAAAGACCTGTTTTGAATGAAAAAATTTTCTACAAGTTTTCAACCACCTCTAGACAGAAACCTGTGATTATATGCAATGATCCGGGGTGCAGCAATGGGGAAGAAAAAACAATATTGAGGGAGAAGTGGTGTGTTGGCATCAGCCTCAGTGCAGTGCAGCGAGCACAAAATTTCAGGACAAAGTCAAAAGAGTTAATCCAAATTAAAGGATGGAGGAAAACCAAGGGAAACCCTGAGTGCTTTTAAACTAGAGGAGTAAAAACCATCTCATTTCCTAGCACACAAACAGCACGATGAACCAGTCTCCTGCCACAGTGATTACAGGTCTCATATGTATGAGGAGAACAAATTTTCAAGCTCCTGGGACAGGGATTAAAGCTCTCGAAAAGATTCCAGATCCTGTAAAATAATTTGGAGATGCCTCAAGGCTTTCTACTGTCAAATTGCATGGGGAGAGATCCTTCCTTGGTCCATAATGGCTTTGGACTGAGCCCAAGTTGGTGGTTTTTCTGTTTGCACACTTCTTAGAAGGTGAATCGATGTGCAGGATACCTCATTTTCCTATGCGGAAGAGTCTGTGTCTGGTATGAAAGAGAAAATCAGTGACTGGATCAAGAGGCAGCAAGGGAAGTGCAAGTGTGGGAAGGGAAGAGTGAGGAGATCAATGACCTGAAGGCAACTCTGCAGTCACTAAGGGCTGGTCACTGTTTCTTTCCTTTTCTTTGCCCCATTCATTAACTCTATGTTTTTTCACAGCCCTATTCTCTGATTTATTTACTTTATTCTCTCATTCCCCCTCAGATTTTGGTCTCCCTGCTCTCTTCCTCAACATCTCTCACATGGAAACAACGATAATGTTCAACCAAGAGGTTGATTCAGTGATGGTGGTATTGAAGTGTTCTTGAGATGAGAGAGATTATGCTTCTATTTCAGGAAAAATCTGGACACTAAAGGATTAAAAATATCAATTAAAATAAAGTTGTGAAAAGAAGAAAAGTAATTTAAAAAACACAAAACCAAACCAACCAAAAAACAAACAAACAACAACAACAAAACAAAACAAAAAGCAGCAAAACACAATGTGTAGAAGGAATCAGCTCATGGGTAGCTGAAGGTGGAAACTAAGTGAGCTAAAAGGCTGGTAAAAGGGATGAAGGTCATTTGAAAATCATCATCACTGGGGTTGGTGCTGAAAATGCAAAGGAGAAAACTCAAGCAAGAACTGCAAAAAGCTTCGAAGCACAAGCACTGCAGGACGAGTTGTTTACAGAATCATAGAATTGTTTAGGTTGAAAAGAGCTTTAAGATCATTGAGTTCAACACATTGAGTTAACACTGCCAAGTCCACCACTAAACCATATCCCTAAGTGCCACATCTCCATGTCTTTTAAATACCTTCAGGGATGGTGACTCAACCACTACACAGCCCATGTGAGTGCTTGACAATCCCTTCAGTGAAGAAATTCTTTCCTAGTGTCCAATTTAAATTTAGCCTAATCCAGGAAAAAATTGCCAGTAATGGGTGGAGCTCTTTTGGAACTGAAATCATATTTCATTGCTTCTCTTTTATGGAATTTATGTAATTTATCACAGCAAATGGAATTAGGGAGATTTTATCTTTTAATTTTCAAAAATTCCCTGGATGGTAGCTTAGAGTAACTGGGACTGTGATTTCTGCTTGGGCCATTGCTTCTACAGAAGGTGAAATCTTGACTGCAAGACCAAGAGGAACAGAGGCATGGTGGAAGTCTCAATATTTTGTGATAAATATTGAGTACCTTGTTCTGAACCATCCTGTCCCAAAAGATCACATTGCCTCTTTATGGAATGACTGGAAACATAAACAACCTTCATGATCCTGTCATCTCTTTAAAAAAAAAAGAAAATTAAAAAAAAGAAAATTAAAAAAAAGGTGCCATTTGCTAACGAGACCATAAATATTGATGTCTTTCTGAGGTCCCCCAGAGCCCTATCATTTCTGCAACTGACTGATTAATAATAGATTAAACACTTTAGTTTTGCTTACTCTGGGCTTTGTAACTTTGAGTGCATCTGCTGTGTTGGTAACAGAACGGCCCGGAACGGATGGATCTGGCAGATATTCAGTAGAGGAATATGGCAGGAGTCTACAAATACCTTCAAGGGCCAAAACTCAACCAAAATCAATGCAGGGACATCAGAGGCTTAGAGTAATTCAGTGAGGAGCTTCAGAATGTGTTTACTACAGATAAGATATTGTGCCTTTGGAATATCTGCAGTGTTTACTACATTACCAGTGCACATGACATTACGCGGTGGATGTATAATAAACTTTGCATTCATAACGTGCCTTTCATTCCAGGAGCTCAAAGGAGCTTTAGGCTGTGTTTTACGCAGGGCCAGGCTGGGCTGGTTTCAGATGTGCTGAGCAGCAGTAATCGCTCAGTACCTCCCAAAAACAAACTTCAAGGGACTTTTTGGATGTCACACAATGAGTCTGTATCAAAGCTGATGAAAGAACCAGGTGCTCCTGGCTTCTCAGCTCGTGTTCAAATCCACTGGAGGCTGCTGGCTTGGAGGATTTGTTCTAGCTCAGCAAGCTGTGAAACACCAGGGAAAATACCTGGTGTTACTCTCCTTGTTGTTATAATTAATAGCCGCATTTATAGTGCTCTATTAAAAAGATCCAGAAGGCTATACAAGAAGTCACATCTGCTTTCCTCAGCTCTGAATTCAGTGTGTTTTGCTGCTCACAAGGGTTTGTCACCCCAGCAGCATCACACAGGACTGTGTTTAATAACCTTGAACGTTGCATGGGCTGAAGGGGCTGATGCACCGAGGGAAGTCTTGCAGCCATACTCAATTTCTGTTGTTTCAATGGCAAAATTAATTCCCAAATTTCAGCTAAGTTCTCTACTCCTGTGCAAAGGGCAAAGACACCTTTCAGTGCTCCAAAGACCGCCTGCTCATTTTTGGTGTGACACTGGAACTCAGTGGGTTGAAGATACCCCCAGCAGAAGTGCAAGCTTTGCTCTTGTGTGGCTGCTGGACTGTGGTGCTGGGGAGGAGACCTATAGAAAGTCTGTGGACCCACACTCACACCTATGACTTGAAAGTCTCTCCTGAGCAACTACCTCTGTCTGGATTTTCTTTTTTTCAAGTCTTTGGAAATAATTCTTAAAAAAAAAAAAACAAAACAACCCCCCCCAAAAAAACCCAACAAAGGCAGGGCAATTACCCACAGGAAATCACTGCCATTCAGCCCTCTGCCCACACACACATACAGACACAATGTAACTCTGAACAGCAAGGCAGCAAAATACGTGCTTAATATCAAACATGAGTGAGGATTGAGAGGTCACTATCTGGGTGTGCAGCATCTGCCTGCTCTTTGTCTGCAGTACCTGTGGGTGGACAGCACTGTCAGGTGTGTGGGGCAGCACACAACGGCCCAGGCACCCCAGGACGTGCTCTGCACGTTTTGGGGCACCCAAAATTCCCCCTCTACCTACTGGCTTGCTCCCAGTGTGCCCCTGTGCTCTCTAGGCGAGGGCTGGAGCCAGAAGCAGCGACGCTGTTCTCTCTGAGCTAGGTAAAAGTTGAATAGATGCTCAGGTGTTTTGTTGATCAAACTGAACAATTTGGGAACAGACACTTGGGGTCAGTGGGTGACACATTCAAAGGCATGATCTTCACTGTGTGTTTCCTCTGCTGCGTCCACAGCCCCTCTGTCCCCAGTACCGCAGCATTAGAGCCACACACGCCCTCCCTGAAATGTGTAAATAGCTTCTGTAGGTTTCCCTTTTGTAAAACAAGGATTGCTTCGCGTTTCTTTTCTTCCTAATAAGAGGGGTTTCTGTGCTACCACACTGATTTGCAACAATGCTTTGCTTGATGCCAGCTGCTCGGTGCCCAAAAGACATCTCTGATTGAGTACTGCCAGGCAGGATTCCCGTGACTCCCGAGCCTCGGAGCAGTGTCAAGGGGAGGAGGAGGGCAGAGCAGAGCTGGACCTGACTTTGCCATGGAGTAGAGAAGTGTTTCCCTGCCTGCTTCCCAGGCAGAGGCACTAGGGCTGAGTGGTGGATCAAACCGCAGCGCAGCAAAGTGCTGGAAATCAAATGCCTGTTGGTTTGTGCTTGCCCGGGGCTGGGAGGGTCACTGCAGGACTGCTTGGACCAGGAGTCCTGGGAGCAGGATTTCCTACAGAAATCCACACAGGGAAGGGATAGCCTTTTTTATACACCTTTAAATACACCTTGAAACTCAACTTGTTCACTGGCAAGCCCGACCAGCAGGAAAGCCCATCTGCACTCCTACTGATACGATGCAGATTGCGACATCAAAAGCAATGCTCTGGAGAGAAGGGGTACAGAGTGTAGAGGCACATTCTTCGTGAAGAAACACGACGTAACAAGATTTCCCTTTGATCCTTTTCCCAAGCAGTTAATTCCAACTCCCTGTCGGTGAGTGCAGACCTGCAGCTGCTGCTCAGCAGATGCATGCCCAGGATGCAGCCCCAGCTCAGCACGCACACCTGCAGAGGGACACCTTGGCTCCTAACGTGTGACATGAGGTGGCTCCTTCAGATACTGGGACATCAGGAAATCCTGCCTTCCTCCCTGGTAGGTGTAATCTATTGCTAAAATGCAATGCCTGTTTTAGCCAGTGTTGTCCTGATGAATGTTGGGAAGAAATGAGGATCAGGGAGGTTGTGCAAGGGCTGCTGAAAATCCTCTGTCCATGAATGATGGAGTGCTCTACAGTTTGCAGCACAAAGTTTCAAATCTGGCTCTGCCTGGTGTGGGTAACAATCTGCCTTCAAATCAGAGGTGGAAGGAGGCCTTTGTAGGCAGTGTGCACCACTCTTTGTGTTTGTTTACTCATTAGCTTGCACATCACTGTTTCCCTGTGGGAAAAAACACTTTAAATATTGCTATAATCCAGTAATTCTAGAGTAGGGTAATATAGTTGATATACAGTATTCTGACTTTTTTACCTCCCTATAGTCTGCTTCATTTAGACCGCATGAACAAAAAACCCCAAACCTTCCTCATTAGGACTTAAACCAACATTTTTCATCACACCAATTGTCATCTTGGCTGCAATATCATATATATATATATTTTTTTTTTTTTTTTTTAAGAAATTCAGCCAAAGAAAACATGGTGTTGGATTTTTAGTCCTTTACCCTTGGGCCTCATTACGTGTGTGTCTCCAACCCTATTTATTTACATTTCAAGGGAGAGGCTGGCAGAGAAGCAGAAACATGAGGGCTTCCCGACAAATTGTGATCAGCCACAATTTTCTCTGTGTACAAAATCCTGCGTCTCATGCTGCAAAGTCTGGAGCAGTGATAGATTTCCCTGAGAGAAAATTCAGGGACACTGGGCAGCATCTTCTTTGCACCTTCTCTGGACATAGTCTGCCCTGTACGATTTCTCCTTAAAAGCAAATCCATCAGGAAAGGACCTGCTGATCTGTGCTCTCCCTCAGCTTCTCCACCCTCAATTTCCATCTCATCATTTTCCTTCCCATTTCCCATACCTTGTTTTCTCTGATCTTTAACAGGGAGGACATGGGGAGGAATGGGGTCCATGCTGTGCCCCTCTCCCACTTAGAACATGCTTACAATTCAAACTCATGAACTTTTCTACTACAACGCATCTTCTTCCTAAAAATACTCAAAATACCAACCCTGCTTCCAAGCAGCCAGTGGCAGAAGGGCTAATCTCTTTACCATCATTGCCTCCTTTTCCAGCTTCTCAGCAAACCGAAAGTAAACATTAGAGAATATTCTCTATCTGGGAAGCCCCTTGCTCAGCCCAGGAGAATTTCTTGCCTCTGGTCAGGCCAAGCCCACCATGGAGTATCTTGCACAGGGACTGCTCCTAGAGCAGGATGGCACATCCACACTGTGGCTGAGTGCCACCATCATGGTGCTCTAATGTCCCTGGGCACAACTCTGTCACGTCTGGAGCCACTTGATCATTGAGTGGTTCTCACATCTGTCCTCCCTGCCAATTAGCAGTGCCATGCTTTCCCCACGACCTTTTCATCCCCAAGGAAAAAAAATACAACGTGTTGGGAAGAAACCTCCTTGATTCACACAAACAGCTGAAGTTCTCTGCAAGCCCTAATTCTGCTGTGTAAATCTGGTCCCACCAGTCACCCAACAGGTGCATTTAGGATAGGGGTTGTAGTAAGGACAGAATCGAGGGCACAAGCTGGGTCACGGGGACCAAGCTGGGCCCTGTTGGCCTCTTGCATGGCAGCTGGGAGGGTGGGAGGCACTGCCAGCCTGTTGTGTGAAGCAATCTGGCGTGTGCAGAAAGGACGCCCAGGCCCCTCCCTCATGCTTACCCCCAGCATGGGTCTGCCTTGGCCAGGAGGCTGCTCTGCCTGAGCAAAGTGCAGATGGAGCTGGGGTAGCTCTGCACAGGGCATCCCCCCCTGGATCCCACCAAATCCCACAGCACTTCTGCCCACAGGGACTGTGTCTGTCCCAGGAGGGCCATTGTTCCCCCAGACCTGGGATCCTACACACTGCAGCCAGCCTCTCTCCATCCCTGGGAACGCACCGAGCCTGGGTTAGGGACACACCGCACCTCCCATAATGCACACAAAAAACTACAGCCTGCTCCTGGGGCTGCATCCAGAGTTTTAAAGAAGGACAGAACTATAAGAAAAAGCACTTGAATCATTGCTGGAAGGGCCCGTGCTCAGGAGGGTTACCTGGTGGCACGGCAGGCGAGCAGAGGGGGCTCAATACACGTAAGGCACAGACTGCAGCTGCCCCAGACTCCCACAGCAACACTTCCACATAGATCCCTTCTGCCAAAACCTTGTGTCAAGAGCCCTCGAAGTGCACCGTGTTCTCGTCGTGTTGGGATTCTTGTGCAGGCACTGGTGAATTTATTCTCCCCTCAGCAAACACCAAGGAGGAGGAGTTCCTCACTGCGGTGCTGCAAAGCACAGATGTACAGGTTTGCCTTTTCCAGGCTGTAGAATAACCTGGGAGAAACCTCTGGCCAGGCACCAGTTAGAGGGAAAACAGAAATAAGACCATCTGGGAACTATGAGAGCTCTCCACTTCAGCTCAGGATTAATTTTACGTAAACTGCAGGATCTGAACCCATACAGGCCCAGGCTCCAGCTTAAGGCAGAGCAAACAGAAGCAATGCCACATCTTTCTGCTGGTCTGCCCAAGGAATAATCCCTTCTCAAACTCAGCCTGCCCCAGGGTTGAGCAGGAGGATGCTGTGCTCTCTGTTGGAATTCTGTTAGAGAACAGCAATTCACTCCAGCAACTCACATCTCTGGTGGTTTCAGCTTCTGGTGCTTTCATAGGGTGACATGGCTCAATGCCAGGCACTTCCCCACTATCCATCACTTGGGAAAGGTCTCAAATAGTTTCTGGACATGCAGTGCTGTAACTAATAACCTACTCAGGGTTGGGCCTTTTTCCTTCATTTTTTAACGAAATATTCCTCTTACTGTCAAACTACCTCCAGGCTGGTTTTGCTGCGTAATTTTTTTTTTTTTTTAATTAAAAGTGCATACATTTTTCAGCCAGAAATTTCAATAATTGAGCTGCAAGGAATTCCTCAGATGCGAGATCTTGATTTTGCAAGTGCCCCGAGGAAACCATTTGGGAAATCTGCACTGCAAACAACTGGGAAAATAAGTGGACAAGTTGCATCAACAGGATGAAATATTAATTAAAGGGAGAATGTCTTGGCAGTAAGAGAAAGATTCAGACTGAATGGATGGAAGACTGCATCCCATGTATGAAAACAGTAATTTTGCAGCTCCCTTCAAGATGGAGATCCCCAGATTGTGGCATTTGGGATCTCACAGGAGGCTGCTTCCTTTCCATGATTCAGCATCCGTCAGCTTCCCTCTAAGAGGATTTGTTCCTAAAGTGGTGTTACAGCAACTGCAGGAGACCTTGTAATGGCCATAAAATCATTTAGACAGAAAGAGAATGTCTGCAGTGATTTAGCCCCTCCATCTCTGCCATAAGTGCTGGCCCAAATTCACAGCAGCAGGGGCTGAGACAGAGCTTTACATAAACCACCTGCAGTGGCACTCAGGGGCTTTTCTCACTGAAAATCAACACATGGGGTTCCATCTCTGAATAAGGGCTGTGGACAGACCTTCTGGCTCTTGTAGTGTCAGCACAGGGCTTGCAAGGGTGACTGAGGTCTAAAAATTCCCCACTCCTGGTGTGATTGGATTGAGTCATGCATCTCTTTTTCAGCAAGGTACTGACTTACAACTTCAGAAGGGAAAAAAAAAAGTCTAGGAATATGAATTCTCAGTACTGAAAAGGGGGAGATTAATAAAAAGAAGCCTCAAATTCAACATTGTATTAAAAATACATGACTTGTAAAACAAGCTTATGGCTTTGGGAACCTGATACCTTTTAACTGGATGCTTTCAGACAGCAGTTCCAGGCAGGAGAGAGAACAGCTGCTGCAGCTACAAAAGGCTCCTCAGCCATATCCATCCCTATGAACTCATCCCATTGCCCAAGTCCCGGCTCAGCAGCAAACTGCTGCTGGCTTTCAGCATCTCACCCTGCCTGTGGTGTGAGGTCAGCACGTTCGGCTGCTGAGAGCCAACCACGAGCACATGTGGATGCACAGTGAGGTGTAAAGGTTGTGATCCATGTGTTGCACCTGCTGGGTGAATTCTCTCTGGTTTTCTATGTTTTTTCACAGAGAAGATGTAAGGGGCAGTAGATTTCAGGTTTTGACAGCACCCAGCCTAAAGAAATGCAACCCAGGAGGTGAAGAAAAATCCCTTCATGAATTTGAAAACATGGGATATATTGTGCATTGAAGCACACTTTTTCCACTGGCTCTGGAAAGAGGATAATCCACACAGACTAACAAAAAACCTCAACTGGCTCACATGCAGGAAACAATGCTTTATCAAGGTTATTTGGAGTTACTTATTAAATGCTGTAAATATCATTAAAAAGAAGTGAGTCGGGGGGCAAAATCCAAAGGTCTTGGAAGGACTATGAAAGCTTGCAGTTGTTCTACAACTGCCCAGCAGCTCCAGGGCCATTACTCGCTGTCTTGAAAGGAAAACATGGTTATTTATGTAATCACTGGGCAGTAATATGGCCCCATGAAGAAAATCACTTTGTCTGAAAGATGCCTTGGTAATGCAGATCTGAACAAACCCCACAGCTGTCAAGTCCCTTTTCTCCCAGAGCAAAAATTCAGGAAGATTTCTGCTGGTGTGGCATGAAATATCACTCCTGCATTTTCACAAAAAGTCTGAGATTTGGGCCGGGAGGGGCCCTGGGAGGTTGCACCAGCCACCCATGGACCCAGATCACTGAAAGCATCGCTGGCAGAGAGATTTGAAAATGACAGCTACATTTCCATGCTCCCAACTAAACCCCTGTCCATTCCCTTTCTCTTCCCTGCCATGTGCTCTAGGGCTTGGGACACACCTGGGTCCCTCACAGGTTTTCCCCAAGAGGTCCCTGTCTTCGTTGAAATGCACAGCCCAGAGTCAGACACAAGAACACTGCTGCTGGACCATGCTAAATACCTTGAGAAACCAGACTGACCTGGAGGATTTCTTAAATTTGTGGGCATGTGTTCTCCAATCAGATTCTCTGCTTTTCTAAAGTATCCAGCTTGATTTGGATAAACATAGATAGAAAAAAAGAATATGAAAAAAATTCCTTTATCAAGACTCTGAGGAAATAAAAATGGTTTCTGAAAGAATTCAGGGAGAAGAGAGAAACCAGCACTTTCCTTTCTGTGACTCAGTGCATCTGGTGTCCCTTGTTACTGACCTGAGCCAGAACATGGAATCAGGAATGCAAGAGGTCACACCTAAAGGATGAGAGTCCAAGTAGGAGCCTTTGTGGGGAAGAGAAGTGCCCTGTTCATATAATTCTCTTTCATTTTTTCAGTCCTTCTTCTCCTACTCTAACACAAACCCCCAAAGTTTTCTCCTGAAAACTCAGGGGAGCTCCGAATCATCCACCCTTTTGCAAGACTAGCAACAAAAATCACAACCAAAAACCCACTTCTGATTCATAGAGGTGTAAATGAGATCAAAACTCACCCAGAATGATTTTATGTTGCATAACCACTTTCATGATTTTATAATGGAGATAACAGCAGGCAGGGTATGCCAGATGATGAGCAAGAGAGCACTGTTGGCAGCAGGGCAGCAGAGGAAAGCCTTTGAGGTTTCCAATCTCAAAATAAACCTTCCTGGGGTTGGGAAAAAAAGCCAAAATCCACAAGCTGGCACAACATAGGTCATTCCAGCCCATGTGGAGTGGGCTGGTGCAGCTGATGGCAGGGGAACAGCAGAGACTCTGATGAGCTGTTTCAGCTTGTTCCCAGCGCTGTGTCCCGGCTGTGGCATTTTACAGAGTGCCAGTTTGACAGGGCAGAGCCACACCCACACCATGAAATGTCTCTGAACTACCACTGCTCTTCATGTGCAGGGCCAGTTTCCTCCTGGACCCTTTACTTCTGGGCATCCATCATGGATAAAATCAAGGGCACAGACCTACAGGCATGAAAGCACCTCCTGAAGCCCATCACCGCTGCCCTGGTGCTGGTGGAGCAGAGACAGCTGCCTGCAGATCTCCCTGGTGCTGAGACTGAATTTCACAGCTCATCTCAGTGTCCCTGAGTGTGCACAGAGACCAAGGTTATGCACAGGCTCTCTTTGGCATGAGAGGTACAACCACAAAGCTGCTGTTACCCTGCCAGGGGTGCTCTGCACAGGCCACTGTGTGTGGGGAGAGGCAGGGAGAGAGCTGGGTGGCATAATTACCCCCAGCATGGCTGATTCCAAATATCATAGCTGATCCTGCTCTATAGCTCTGAACTGCTGAGTTTAATTACTCTCAGCAGCTTCATTAGCAGAACTGTGTAGTGAGGTCGGATGCTCCCATCCAATTCCAAGGATCCTCAAACAAAAGGGGGTTTGGGGTTGTGCATGTGGGAAGTGGAGAAATTGTTCCTGGAAGTGCCTCTGCCGGGGCTGGGGAAGGGGATTTTGAGGAAATGGTGTCACAGCAAAGGCAGGCTCAGGTCGCTGCTGTGCAGCAAGCTGCTCTCTCCTGGGACACCTGCCGGAGGTCAGGAACGGTGTTTGGCAGCCACAGCTCCATCTGTGATAATTCAGCCCCAGTGCCCACAGGCAGCCCTGCACCCTGAGGGGGATCCACAGCACCCTCTGCTCTCATGGAAACCCCCCAGCCCTGGCATGCAGGTGATGTTCTTTCTTCCTCATCACCTGTGCTCCAACTCCTTCAGCACTGCAAGATTCTCCTTCGGATCTGACCCCCACACCCACACCACTTTTTCCTGAAAAAACAGCCTGGACAGGAAAAAGAATGCAAAAAGGGGGTGGTTGGTGCTGTGTGAAATAGTCCTTGGGATGATCAATATTAAACCAGGTTTCATTATTTTCAGACTTTTCAAATATGCATTTTGTTATATATTTCATAGTAATAGGACTGAAGGAATTTACACAAAATCCAGGAGGGCCACAAAAAGCACAGATCACACAGGTACCTGGATCCAAGGAGCTGTTTAAATTTCTACCACAATCCCCTTTGCCTGCAGTGGCAGGGCATAGAAGCTCTGTGCAGACAGAGGGACACCCTGGATATCTGTGAACGTTTTGCACACTTCTCTCTCCCACCTTGCAGAGGGTTCTCCTTAGCCACAGAGCTTCTGCTGCAGGATCTGCTGCTGGTCTTGCCCTCTCTGCCACCAGCAGCACACAGAATCTGCAGTTCTGCCTGCTCAGACCAATAAAACACTTGTGAACCCCTCCCCTTACCATTCTTTCAGTTACTCAGCCCTATGAGACACACTGCAAATGAGGGAAGATGGAAAAGGAAGGTTTTCAGTGAAGTCTCATCCAATTTCCAGCCTGCAAGCAGCTGCAGATGTGGCATCTCACAGCCCTGCACAGGCTGCAGAGCTGCCCAGAGCACCACAGGAGCAGTTTTTGGGGGGCACCTGAGCTCTGTCTTGAACTCAGGGTCTTCAAAACCATGAAAACTGGGGCTGCTAGCCCTAACCTGCCTCCTTTAAAGCAGATTAGGGTGCACAGAGGTGTCTCTTAATAAGCTCCTGTTCCTGAAGCAACAAGGACTGAACTCCAGAGGGACCCAGAGGATGGGATGCACAGATCCCACCTTCCTGCTGCCGACAGACTGGAGTGCGGTGCTGGGCATCACTGCACGTTGGTGTGAGCATGTGTGTGGGGGACTGTGAGTTCTGGGAAGCCAGGCAGGGGGACAGCACATCCTAAGAAACCGCTCGCAGAACATGGGGCCATATGTTTCTGGAAATGTCAGAATAAAAATCATTTTAGAAATGGAAAATTACTTCTCAATCCACTCAGATTCCCATAATACTGCTTTCTCTCTATTTTAATGCCTGGGTTTGTCTTATTAGTAAAGCAGGAACAGAGCTGAGGAAAGATTGGAAGGATGGTTTGGGATGCTGCCACCGAGAAAAGATGGGCTTGTACCCAACACCCCACAGCCCACAGGAAATGGCTTGAACAAGGTTATGGAAACAGATTTGTGCTTAAGTGTTTGCAAGGTCAGATCTTCAAACCATTCTTATTTTTATTCATCAGATACTCCCTGAACGCTTATTTTTCTACATAATATCTCCTGGCTCTATGCTGATGATGCTCATTTAAATACACATGGAAGTTATGTATAACAACGACATGGAAAATGCAGTGCTCTCCCATTAGGGGCATATTTTGCCATTCCTGCTACTTTCCAAATCAATTACTTAGTAAGAAATCATGCAAAAGGCTGAGGCAATCCAAAGAGACTTATAAAGTTCTCATTCTTGTTACAGCCGGGATGAAGTTACAGGATATCTGAATTACTCCCATATGGCATAAAATTTGAAGCAGTAGACTATTGTGACACAAGATATTCAAACCAGCTACCAAGTCACTCCCTTTGGCTATCAGTGAGGGGAGATGAGTGGATGTACTTTTCTTTTAAACATGAAAGTAAAATCAGCTCCATTGCAGGTGGGACAAAATGCATATGCAGAAAAGGGGGGACTGCCTCATTCATCAGACACAGGAGAGGCTGTTGGAGCTCTTGGAGCTCCGTGTTCTTGTCCTGACAGGACACTTTCTCCCCGGGGACTTCAAAGAGACACACCTTTACCTTTGCAAATGAGCAAGAAACATGAAAGGGCAAGGGAATGTGGGAGGAAACTGAGGGGGGAAAGCGTGTCAGTTCTGTAATCATGAGACAAGAGTTTACAGTGGAAATAGTGACCATGAATAATGCAACAGTTCTCCCCCTGGAGAGAAGGAGGCCTCAAAAAACGATTCCTCCAGATGTAATGGCTGAAACAGCCCATTAAAGGTGCCACATCTGTCTCCATTTGCATGCCCATTTGATCAGATCCTGGAGATACGAATTGTGTGCTGTTCAAAATTAGGACCATGAGGAACTTGTAGAACACAGCAAGCCCTGCAAGACGTAAGGTCAGAGAGTTTCATAAAATGGCCAAAGAGCAGATAAAACCCTTGCACATGTCCCATGGATACTGTGGAATGCAAAATGGCATCAAAAGGTTAAAACAACGGTCAGGGTCATGGAAGACTTGAGGCACACTAAGGACACCAGGACTGTGCAGCCTAAAAAAGAGATGAATGCCAGGGGGTTGATAGAAATGCATAAAATCAGGAATGGTTTGGAGAGGGGAAAAAGTTTAATAATAAGACATGTGCTTTATGTCTCAAAAGCCAAGATTTAAGGGAACACCCAGGAACGAACAGGTGGTGGGTTTAAAAGCAGAGCTGCCTTTTCCCAAGTGATGCAGCATTAAGTCCTGCAACTCCGTGCCAGATGAATCTCAGTATAAATGAATCTTGAGACCTCTAATATTCAGGGGGTTGCTCTGCTGCTGGCTATTAAACACAATACTCTGGACACAAATTCTGGCAGAGGAAACTTTACATTTCACAGCATCAAAGCAGGAGGCAGTATCTTTTATACTGTCCTTTAAATGGCTTCTATACCCAATCATCAGACAGTGCACTGGGTAGCTCGATCTTCGGTTGTGCTCAGTGTAACACCTTTTGTGTTCCTATGTTATGTTCAAAAAGAGGTGCCTCCTCTATAGCTCATGACAAGTAAAACCAGCGAATAAGGACTTCTATCACTTGGCATTTGTGTTACACAGCCTGGGATTTTCAGCTGTTGCTCTACAAACATTCCTCAGCCTTGAGGGGATAAGGGTTAATTCGGTACCGACTGCATTGGACCAATGTTTTAATCCATACAAACGGTATTAAAAATAAGGTGTGAACCTTAGAGCCAGCTTAAGCCTCCTTTTCACTCTGACCTTCTATAGCAGCAGGCGAGCAGGCCTTTCATTATTTCTGGGGGAAAACAGGTAGTTTGTAAAAGATATTAGAGCAGCATACTGGAAGTCCAAACCCTGATGGACAGTGATGTGAAATAACTTGTCTGATGCAGTACTTTGGTCTCATCTCCACAGAAAAGCCTCAAACAAGGCAAAGCATGCGTCTGCTTTGGCTCATTTCTTTAAATAAACCCCCAGCTTTCACAGAAGGTATGATTTCCTCCTTTTGTACTTGGCTTCAATGATGATTAAGCACTCAAGGGGCTGCTGTGCTTGTCAGGCATTGTTTTTTCTGATGGATATTATACAAACTCCATGCACAAATTCACTTTTCCTGCCCTCCCTCCTCCATGTTAAAAACGACAAGCAGATGAGGTGTTAACAGGAGAGAGTTTATCATTGCAATTGGATTATTCACACAAAATGCAGACACTGGCTTTATCTTCTGCATAGTTAAAATTTTGGTGTGCCTTTTAAAATACAGCTAAATAGAGATGTCTTAAAGACAACAATCTAGTTATTATTTTCCAATGATTTGAGGAAGGTTGGATTTGGTTTGGTCTTATTGGGATTTTTTTTTTTGTTTGATTTTTACAGTGGGGTTTCCATGTTTATCCTCAGAAAAAACACACTCTTCCTGATGATTACCTGTGGTCAGGTTTGGGATCCTGAGGCAAGGGGCCAATTCTGCTCTTGCTTACTTGGAGTAATGCCATTAAAAGCTCTGTTACCTGATGTAACTGAGGGTATCCACAGTCCATACACACACTTTGAAAATACTATTTTAGTTAATTACAGATGAGAACAGAGCTTCCTGGGAGGGATTTTCTTCTCTGTGGGTTTCTCTGCCTACACCAACAGTGAGTGCTCTTCTGACTTGAGAATGGCTTTTTCCTTCCTCAACTGTTCTCCAATGTGAATTTGGAAGTCGTGCATGGACAGACTCCAGATTTAAAACTCATACAGCCCTCCATGCCAGAACCACCAGAGCCTCAGGGAATGTAACAAACACAACTCATGAGAACAACCAGATGACAGCTTATTAATACATCCTGAATGTTTTCTACTTGTAGAGAAAACGTGCACTGCCAACACAGGGAGCTAACGTGATTCTCCAAGAGAAAACCTCCCTATTGATAGAGGCAAGATGTAGATATCAGCTTCACTTCTGTTCTACCAAGGGTTAACTGGACTCCAGATCAATATGCAAGGAGAAAGGAATGTGGAGAAAGGAATGTGGAGCAAGATGGAAGGCAAAAGGAAGGAGGATTCCCATCCTTCTCACAGAATTAATCAGCAGCTCTTTTCCCATCTCCCAAACACAGGAGCATCCCCCCCGCCTTGGAGTAGTTTCCTTCCAAATCAGTGACTGGCAAAGCGCAGACAGTGGCAGAGCTGCTGCTGACACCAGCAGGAGAATCAGAGACCTGAGTGAGAACATAGTCTTGAGGATGAGACTGGGTAATTTAGGTACATCTCAAAGGGCTCATTATTGTCTCCTGAAGCACTCAGTGGGATCCAGCCCATTGATGTCACTGGGGCACCTTCCTCTGACTCCGTCTCTCTCAGATTCTGGCATCACGAATCCTTCTGCCTTGTGCTTCCCTTTGTCCTTTCTGTTCCTTTCTCTCTCTCTCCTCCTTTTCTTTTCTCTTTCCTTGCCTTTTGTTCCCTCCTTTAACAATTTTCAGTCAACCCCAGGGAGACAGTCCCACTCTCATTTGCTAAAATAACTAGTAGTTAAATGACTGACATTTAATGTGGTATCTTAGGCTTCAGCATTGCTCCGCTGGGAGAAGATGCAGTGATGAGTGTGTGGGGAGAGGGAGGAATAGGATGTGGATCATGCTCCTGAGAGCTTTTTTTTTCTTTTTCAGGTTGTCTGCAGACTCCAGCAAACATCATTTTTGCTGGAGTGCTTATGGAGAACACACTTCTGAGTGGGAGACAGACAGAGGGCTGGCTGTCCATGACCTATCAAAAAAACCCTCACTAAAGCATAAATCAGACTGGAGCCCAACTACACTGGAAACATCAACAAGGAGAATGTTTTCCTTTTTTGATCACCTGCTTTCATGCTTCCTTTGGAGTCAGTACCACAAAATCACACTGAAGGGCATTCCCAAAAGGATGCTCAGGACTGGAATGGCAGCGCACGGTGCGGGTCAGGATTCAGGTGTTTTAACAGAGCTTGGACATCCCTGCAGCAGATGTGCTCTGTCCACTGAAATCCAGGTATGTGCCATTGATCCTGCTGCACCTCAGTGCCTGGACTCACTGTGTGCCCCTGCAGGGGAGCCCAACCCAAGCCACAAAGTGATTTCTGCAGAAATGGTCGAATTCCACGGTAGAATAATGCACAGGGAGGGGAAAAAAAAAGAAAGACAATGTACACAAGGACCCAAAGTACAGCAGCTTAAAAAAATAATAGCAATGAAGGTGTAGGTCAAACTAAAGGTGATGCACTGGTCTGTGTCTGTCCCAGGGCTGAAGTGGGCTGGAGGACAGGACTCACAACTGATGGACATTATACAAACACCTCTGGGCTTTTCCTCCCCGCTGTGTGCAACTCTGCTGGGACCTCAGTACCTATTACCATCCTTGCTGCTGCTAACTTTCCTTTCAGCTCTCCTGCTCACAGAGGTGAACTCAGAGCAAGCTCTCCCCACAGAGAGGGGTGCAGTGATGCCTTTGAAACACCTTTAGCAAAAGTAACCATCGGTGGTTTGTGCTGCTCTGCTTTGGTTGGGAGACACAGATGGACATTTGCACTCACACCTGTAAAATACCCTCCCTCACCTGGGTGAGATCCTTCCATCCAAAAGGTTTCTCCTCCCAGAAAGAGAGGAAATCATCCATCTGCCACCTAATTAGCAGATGTACTGTTTATTTGACTTGTCATATCCCTTGGGAATTTCACATGATGGAGCTGTCCTGTGGGAGAGCTTTTCTAAGACAGCTGTTAAATGAGATGTCTGAAAAGCAAAGGGAATTAGTTTCTCTACCACCACCCTTGTAGTCTCCCCATTTAATTGCCCCCAGTTTTGCTTCAGAAGTTTATAACAGGTAAGACAAGCTTGGAAAATAACAACCATAACCCTTGTGCGTTATTATGACAAAGGAGTGAGGATCAGAATCATCAATGCAAAGAAATCTTACATCTGATGGGATATCAGCTCCCAAGATGCCATTTTGCTGAAATCTCCCGAGGAATCAATTTTCTGCCTACGCCTGCTCACCACGCTGGAGAACCTCCTGTAATATCCCTGCATGCTAATGCACAACATGAATGTGTAGTAAAACACATGTGCCATGCCTCTGGTGGGAACTGTAGGCACCCAGCAGGAAATAAAACCACCAAAAAACCCCACCAGAAAACCTCCTACAGAAATTTCAGACAATACAGTTTTGCTCTCTTTTTCCAGTCTTCCAAAAGGGATCGTCCACAGGATCATTTTGGAACCCTTCTTCAAAAAAAAAAAAGGTTTCTTATTTGGCTTGGTAGGTAATTATGGGTACATGCAAAGAATTACTTTGCAACCTACTCAGATTCTGACAAAAATGTGGCAAAGAGCAGGGAATGAGCAGTAGTGGGTATTGTGTATATTCATCTGGAAGCAAAGAGAATGTGGGTGTTTATCATGATCACCAGGTGATGACAAGGCAAAAAGTGTCCTGAAATCCTAAAGAGCAGCTGTTTCTCCTCCACTCTGAGCCAGGCTCTGACACAGGCACAGCAAAGCCGCCTGACTAAACCAGCAGCTCTGATTTTTAATACACACCCGATGGGCTTAACAGTGCTGAGAAGTTGCACAACGTACTTATTTACTGCCTGGTTTGTAAAAGTTTAGGGCACTGTCTACTCAAGCCTCCAAGAGAGCTGGGCTGAGAACACTCTGTAAAAATGTAAATGGTCTCCCAGAGCATAACCTGACTGCAGAGCCAGCAAACCCCCCAAAACTCTGATACTACAGAAATGTAGAAAGTCACTACTCCAGCACTGTCCCTGAATACTGCCCCCAATTTTTAATAAGACAGCTTTGTAATCAGAAGACATTTTCCACCTTTTCTTTCCTTTGCTTTTCCCTGTGAAAACTTATATGTGAATCAAGTGTCCCCAAGATCTCTTCCTCTCTGGGTACCTTTGGTGCAAGGTGGACAGATGAAGACTCGTACCTGTGCAGTCTACAGGAAAAAGGTAATGGGAAAGGAAGGAAAGGGGCCAGAGAAATCCCATTTTTTCCCCCCTCCAATTCATTTTATAGTCAGCCCTTGGTTGATTTATACAAGAGAACAGAAAAAGCCCAGAGGCAAGACAGCTCATCTCTCCGTGACTGAAAACACACTCCCAACCCAACCAGGTCTTGGGGAACTTGGGTGCAGGTTGCCCTTGGATTTTTCTGCAGGAGATTTTTTTGGTAAGCTTTCAGTTTGAAGTCTGTTACTCATCCCTTCAGCTCACGTCACGATGAAGTCCCTTGCAGAGAGCAGGACCCAAAAGTAAGCTGCTCAGCATCCTGTATTGTGCAATTTAATTTGGAAAATTGCCTTTCCTGCACTGGTGACATAGGGTGCTCAGCTGGAGTCCAGACACTAAATCCTGCCTCCCTGTGGAAACAGCCTGACAGTCCCAATAACACATTGCAAATGCCGTTCTGCTATGAGCTGTGAGCTCACGTTGGGAAGGTGATGCCATTTCTATCCCACATGCAGATTTTTTCTGGAAAAAAACCACAAAAGCGGCCTGAGGTACAAGGATCTATGGGGGAGACTGAGACAAAGCCTTCAAAGGTAGCGAGAGAATAAGAGCCTTTGAATGGATCGCAGCAAGCAGACTGTCAAAGGACAGGGAGAGGTAGGTCATTTACCCTTTCATACACAAGCAGCTTGGAAATGTGCTGCAAAACAGAGCAGCCTTAAATATCCTAACCCAGAATCGAGCCTGGGCTGTGCTTTTCAAAATGAGGCACAGGAGGGGACAGAAGACACCCAGGGGCCACAGAGGAGTAAGGAACTTCTGCGAAATGACCAGACAACACTGGTCACTGGGCAACTAAAACACCTCTGTCACAGCGCAGAGCAGAGCTGCAGCTCTCTTTCTTACAGGTTTAATTTTAAATACACTCAGTACTCAAGAAAGTGGTGGAATCTAAGTCACTGCAGCCTGGGAGACACCAGGATGGATCTTGCCGTCCAGCATCACCTCATGGCTCTTTCCAAGACATCCCACAGGCAATGTTTTGCACCCCACTATCTCATATCCACAACTGCAGTTACCAGCAATCCTGGCTGTGCCCTCCAGTCTGCAATTTCCCTTCATGGGCTGCCCCAAAACAGTCCCTGATGTAGTTCCTGCCCCACAGTGAGCCTCCACCACTCACTCCTCACTGTTTGTCTCCTACTATCCATCAGAATCTGCCTCCTTGGGATGGGAGAACATTTGGCTGCAGGGATATTCCCCCTGCAGGTTTGGATCTGCTTCACCCCCAAGCAAACTCACCTCCCCAGAAACAGGAGACTGCTGTCCTCAGCCAAACTCCACCTCAGCCTTGTCAAGAGTTTGTTCTCCCTGACAGCCTCTAATCACCAGTTAGCCAGTTTACCGAGGGAAAATTTTATCCTGCTAGAATTCATTTTTATGACACCTACCATAAGAGACTTAAAAAAATTAGGCATTAAAATGGTTTATAGAGGGTATTTTTATAATCCACTAAGCTGTTTTCCATTTCCACTGATATGACATCTCTCAGCTATAATTCATAAATGCCATCAGTTAACAGGTGCAGAATCTTATCCTAAATTTCTCCTCTCATATGCTTTTCCCATTTAAACTTTCTGTTAAATCTTTGCTGTGCTGCTAAATCCAGAGAGATTTGGCCATAGCTGGGGGGAAAAAACTTTAAGTAGCTAATTAATGTCACTGGATTTGGGGCATCCTATCAAGAGAGAATATAGAGGAAGCATGTCCTCGATAAATATTTTGAGCATTTAAATAAAGCTAATGCCCCCACCTACACAGGAACCTCTAATATCCTCAGAAAATAAAAATTTTTATAGGCAATAAGTGGCTGTTTTCCCACACAGGGACGATGAGGCCATTGCAGCAGGTATATTGATTTCAGTGCATCTGGCACTGTCCCAACAGTCATTTTTGTTATTGATTGCAACTCAGAAGGGAGTCCCTCTGGGAAGCACCTGCATGTGCCAGGGTCTGTGCACCCAGGGGACATCCCGGGAAAAAGAATTTATTTACAGCCCTCCCAGAATTCACTTCCTACTTTGTTAAAACCACAGAAATGCCTAACAATAATTATAATTCTTGAGGCAGCTAGACATATTCTGCTTTTCTCTCCCAAGCTCAGACTGGAAAACTCCAGGTCTCGCCACAATCACAGCTACTAACCCACAGCAGGAAAAACAAAACAGAATATACATTCCTCCTTATTTGCAATGCCTCCATTATATTTACATTGGGTCTGCTGGGAAATTTGAATTTGGGTGGGGTTTGAAATTTGGGCTGCATCCAGTCATTTGGTTATGGAAAGTCCTGCATGGGAAGATGCAAGCCCAAAGGAATTGGGATTTTTAAAATTTCTTTACTATGGGCATGAAGATATCTCCTGGACTCTGACTAGGTTAAGGATGGCTCATGGTCCACTCAGATTCCTTAAAGGCCTGATGAGTTTCCAGTCACAACAAGTTAAACACTTTGGGGGGGGAGGGAAGTGCCCCCAGACTGCCTTCCCTACATGGAGGGGAGAGGAAACACAGAAGACCCACGGAGAGAACAAGCCACTTGCCCACTAACAATTCATCTAATGAAGACCTAATACCAGTGGGATGGGAGTTTTTGGTCAGACAAGCAGAGCATCCATGGCCTTTAACCATTTTTTTTCCAAAGGAAGTTTCAAAAGAAAGGCTTTACTCAATAGAAAGTTATTGATAATCTTTCTTTGGCCTTAAAGACCAGAAAGGGAAATTAAAGGTACATTGCCTGAGCTGAATGGAAACCTTCACCCCCTGCAGTGCTGCCTGGTGCTACACAAAAGTGGATTCAAGAGAAGCCATCCTCCGTGTGCAAGGGTCAGTGTTAAATGCATCTCTCTCAATTTCCTCCCATCAGGAGACTAAACCCTTCCCTGTGGGCAGTGGGAGAGAAGCAGAGCTGGCTCACTCCCTCCTCTCCCCAGGTGCCTTATCCATGTCACTGTCCACCCCCAGCACCGCCCTGCCTGGGTGTTGGCCAAGCTGCCCAGCCGGACGGGCTGGAGCCCAGAGCCACGTTTGGAGAAGAAGGCGAAGACTGAGACGAGCAGGTGATTCATGCTCGTGCTCTTATCACTTGGGGAGTGGAGATGAATGAGCCCACACTGCCAACGTGAAGGACGTCTTCCTGCTGTCATCACAGCAAAGGGAGAGCAGATGGTGACAAATACGCGCTGCGGCCACTCGGCGTGGCCCCTTGGCACTTCCACTTCGCTGCTCCATGACAGAATCTGCTTGGGGAAAATCGTTCCCAAGGATCCCACGTGCAGAGGTAGTCTCTGCTCACCCACTCAGAGCACCTACGTGGCCTTTACCCATATGCTGCTGCCTGGCACTTCCAGGAGAAGAGGAGTAGTTCCCCCATCACTTCCCAGACATCACAGGCTGCTGCTCATGTGCCAGCAGACATGGGAGAGCTCTGGGTATCCACCAGACAGCCATCCCCCCTTGCCATGGATCTGTGGAGCTACACAAAGAGGGATCAGATTCATTAGGAAGAGCAGGAACTATAAATATGAGCCTAAGCAAGAAAATGAGGCCAGGGTCTGTCTGAAGAGAAATTCAAAGCTGTGTCCTATCCTATGGGCAGGTGCTCACTCAGGTCTCCCCCCTTGTTTATCAACACTGGCAGCCACAGAGAGCACATCCCACCTTCTGAGCACCCAGCCTTTTCCGGCTGAATCAGAGGGAATCCAGGTATTCTCATGCTGGCTTTGGTGTGCCTCATTAATGCCCCTGTCCAGACCCACTGGGAAAAAAATAACAAAAACAAACAACCCAAAAACTGGACAACAGGATGGGACAGTATCCCAAACCCCCTTAAAATATAACTTCTCCCTATAGCCACCCTTCACATGCAGTCTCACACACAAGAGAAAGAGCTACTGGCACAGCCAAGGTCTCACAGGCACAGGTAGGTCACTTGAGGCTGGAAGTCAAAGTCTCCCTCAACTCCAGGACATGTCTGAGAAGTGATTAGCCTTTCACTCTTTGCAGGAAAGCTGACACTGCCCAAAGCATCAGGCACTGCTCCCTTGGGACCTCAGACTTGGTCCTTTTCCATGCTGGTGCCTGCAGGAATTGCAGAGCCCCACGGTGAGAGCGATGGGGCGCGGGATCAGAGGAGACATTTCACTGCTCGCTTCAGCTGCTGTCTGGGGATGGGACTGAACTGCAACAAATGTTGATTTAAAGACCACGTTACAGGCTGCCTCTAATGCACTTGCCACAAGCCTTCAGCTCTCATTTATCATCTGTGCCTGATTCTACCACTTACCTAAAACTCAATACACCCTTTTCAAGATTTTAATTTTCTTTTAACCATTGATGTCTTGGTGTATCCCCTTGCACATTTTATTTTCCTCTCACTTCTTGAGGAAAGCAATTAAATGAGGAAGCCATTAGAGCTTCTCAGCCATCTGATCTTGGCAGGACATATCTCTGGCAAAACAGAAAACGAGGTGCAAGACGGATGCATGATCTCGAGGCAAAATCTCACTCTGGGAGAGATGAGGATCTGAGGAAGGGGATCAGCTCCCACACAGAGTATCCCACAGCACTGTGACAAACCAAGGTAGAGAGGAGGAGCTGCGTGCACCCTCCAGAACAGCACAGCCAGGCTGGGACCAGCCAGCACTGCCCCTTCCCCTTGTCACCCAAAGAGCAGCAGAGCCAGAAATAGCCAGAGATGGGTTCATCCATGCATGGGCAGGAGGAAAGTGGACCATGGGAGTTCAGCTGCTGTTAGAGACTGTTCTGCAGCACCAGCACAGAACAGGAGAGCAGAAACACACGCCTTCCATGAAAAAGAAACATTGAGATATAATTCTGGTTTTGGTTTGTTCTTCCATCCAAAAAAAAAAAAAAAAGTGGTTTGCATAAAATAATAATCCTATTTGTGCTACACTTGAGACAGATGCATGGGGACACTAGTATCATCCAGAACACACTATATCAGTTAGGTACTGATGCTCCTGGAGGAATCAGTAAACACTAAAATGCCTTTAAAAACCTGATTGTTTTGGTACCTACAGGCTTAAGCTAAAAATCAACACCCCAAATATTTGATAAACAAATATAAGGGTGAAACACTGCTATGAAAGCTTGATAAACTCCTGATGAGAGAGGTGCAACAGGTGAACAGTAGAAACCACGACAGCCATGAGAGGCTCACAACATCTTGAGCATGGGGCTTGACATGGTTGGAGGCACAGACTGGTGCAGAACAGCCAAAAGGAAAATCCTGCTGCAGGGCAGGGAAGAATGAGCTAAAATCAGGGTGGAGCATAATGTTGCTGGGAAAAATCTGCAGGAAAGGTAAAGACAAGCAGTGATGGCCTCACAGGTCACAAATCCCCTTGCATTTCTTTGGATCAAGTCAGCCTCCTTTAGAAAAGCCTTGATCCACAATCCAGGGAATTGATAGTGTAAAAGCACATATGTGTAGCCCGGATTCCCCATCACGCTGAAAAGATGTTTAAATACTAAACCAAAATTAAGACAAACGTTGTATTTTCTTGGACTAGTTCCTTAGTGCAGATTGAAGGAAGAATGGTTAAACCACATCAACCAGCTGAACATGAAAACTGAGGAAAATATCTGCAAAGGGTCACAGCGCCCCATCACTTGGCACCCTGCACGTCCTGCACATCCAGCATATCTTGCCATCTCTCCTGCTGACTCTGAGAGCAAATTCCCTTGAAGAACACTGTGAGCCCAGGAATTTAAGCAGCCAGGAGATAACAGCAGCCCAAAACACTGGTGTGAGCTCACAGCTGCTTCAAAGAACAGAATGAAATGGGCTTTCATCACATCACTGATGTCTATAGGAAAGGAGGGTTGGATTTGGAGTGCCCACATCAGGCCACTCACCATCTGCACAGACAACACCGTGGCACCCTTGACCAATGGATCAGGGAAATTGCTCTTTGGCAGAGCTGCTCTGACTGCAGGTCTGTGGGTGCAGGGACTTGTTTGGGGCTACAGAGTGGCCCCAGAGTACACTTTGGGGAGGCAAATGGGCTGACATGGTAGAGGAAGCTCTGTGTTGAAGCAGCACAAAATCCAGGCCAGGCAGCAGCAGGGGCTGCCTGCGGGTGGGATGTTGTGTGTGGGGCAGACTTAGCCTGCCTGGAGCTGCAGAGATGGGTTCCATGCAAGGGGGCTGGAATAGCCTCTTCACCATCCCTACATCAGTATTTTGGGCAAAGTACTCTATTCGCACGGAGAGAAAAGCAACGGAGAAGCAGGAGAGAAGCATCTCCCAAGG
>NW_008236924.1:1872630-1877193 GCF_000691975.1 Corvus brachyrhynchos | reverse complement strand
AGGAATGCTCTTCACCTTCTCAGAGCAAAGAGTGCTCTGCTGCTAAACATCCTTATTCCTGAAGCTGGGAAAAAGAAATTTTAGTGAGGAAGTGAGGAAGGAGAGTTCTTCCCAAAGATGGGCTCTTTACAGGGTTCCAGGTGCCAACCCTTAAAGCAAATTCTTTCGATATCACACAGCGTCTTTAAGAAATGATAGATTGCACTGGCTCAGAAGAAACTCTCTGCTCCCTGATAATAAATGAGTTGTTAGCAGAAGTAGCAGGCTCCCAGATCTATTTGTGATCCAAAGGGCTCACAGATGCTTCCCATTTTTGCAATGCCAAAACCACAGAACACCAGACAGCAAGGGACAGGAACGAGCCTCCTGCGCCTGTCTGCTTGCTGCTCTCCAGTGGCTAAAGGGAGACTGTCAAGCCCAATTTCCCTTTGATGAAGCCTTTTTTTAATGTAAATTTGCCGTTGTTGAAAGTGAAGAATTTGCTGTATTGCCTGCAGGCAAGGATATCTAGGGGAATCAAAACCTCACCCCTCAGTGCTGCACCTCTGCAGCACCTCGTGGTCTCTGGACATGAATCATCCTATGGCACAGGCACCCTCAGTCCTACAGCCACACAGCTCGTTCCTCTGCACAGCTGGGACAACACACCTTGGATGAGAAACACACGTTGGATGAGACAAGCACACATTCTCCAAAGGCTCCTCACCCCAGGATGCTGCTGTACCTGAATGTCATGGCCCCAATTCCCTCCACCCCCAGCCTACGTGACACTGCTCTAGATTTCACTCCACAGCCCTGGGGATGATTTTTTTCTCTTTTTTTTTCCTGTTTGTTTTTAAAGTTCTACTCAACTTGCTAGTTTGGATTCACACTTTTACTTTCTGTCCTGAGACAGGCTTGGAACAGGAAGCCTGAACACGCATTGCTCTCCGACTCCTCTGAGATTGTGGCCAAATGGCAATTAGAACTCAGGACAGATTGGGATGGGATTCAGAATGTCCCAAGATTTTCAGGTGTGTTTTGATGTAGAGCTTTGAGTCTGATTTGTCTCAGCTGCTATAGGATGCTACTGGAGAAATTACTTTTTTTTTTTATGGGCCAAGCAATGAGGTTTTTTTTTCCTTTCCCACAGGATTGTTTGTTCCAGTGCCGCACAAGGCTTAACTGTGCTCTTCCCATTTGAGCTAGTGGGGCTTGCTCAGCCAAATCCCTGGGTGCTCTTTTGGAAATGCCACAGCGTCTGAAGGCATTCCTTCCCTGATGATACCAACCCTAAGGTTCCCCCCAGAGCTGAGTCCTAGGGACAGGCGCTATCAGCCAGGAGTGTATCAACAGGAAGAGGGAGAAAGAGATCTGCTTAAAGACTGCAAAAGCAAACCCAGGCACGGCTGTTAGAGCACTGTAAACACTCATGCCAGCAGCAAACCCATGAAAAGTGAGGAATAGAAGAGGCCAAGAGGATAAAAGCACATCACAATGCCAGGCCCCTGCCCTTGGGGGGCCACTGCAGTGCGGTACCAAAAGATAGAAGGAGAACCTGAGCAGAGCAGTTTCTGTGCCATGAACATATGTTTTCTTCACTTCTCAGCAATACATCAGAATAGCACAACTGCGAAGAGCCTGTTTGCAATGTGATGCCTGCTTTTATCAAAGCCTTTACAGGCTGCTCACAGGGAGAGCAGCAAAATGTTTGATACTGCTGAAATGTCACCTTCAGCCGAGTCTTGAGGAATTAGCAGAAGAACATAATGCAGCTGCAGACACTTTGGGATAGGATTCATCTCACCTGCCTCTCAAAGTCTCATGGTAAACTAAGCCAAAATCAACACAATTCTGTTGCTTTACCTGGTACTTCACAGAGGAAGGAACAGTCCAATTAGGGGGCATGAGGACACATGTGAGGATTCGAGAACAAGCTTTGATGGGCTAAATATTCTCAAACAGAGAAGAGAAGTTTGAGAGTGGTCACTGAGAGCTGCTGAGATGCTGAATGTTGGTATTCCCAACATAGTGTGACTGCTAAGCCTCACTAAAACTGTGATGACGCTTGAATGAGAGTTTCCTCTTTGACAGAACAAGCCTGTACCCCAAAGTACTGCTTGTTTCTCCAGAGCAAGAAATGGTATGGCCATTCTGGGGAAGGGCTCATCTCTGAAAGTGTGTGGTTGCTCTGGAAGCAGGGATGGAAATGCAGGAACTGTCTCACGTCCCACCTGAGGGCTGCACAGTGAACCCACTGGCTCCCAAAGTATCAGCACATAGATGTAATCATGTCGGGAACACAAAGAGCTGATTTTCCAGTTCATGTGTGGCTGCAAGCCCTGGGACTGCTCGGGGCTCTGTGGGTTCAGGAGATGTATCTGCTCCCCCTGAGGTCTCTGTGAGTGTGGCACACGAGGCTGCTAAGGATGTTATGGTATAGATGACTCAATGTTAGAAATCTGCCTGACTCCATCCACACATTTCTTGCAGGTTCCCAAACAAATGATGACTCTTAACTCCTGTCAGCCAAGGCTAATCCAGGTCCCAGACTCCTGGGACCTGAGGAGGTCTGTTCCCTGACAGAGGAGAGGCTCCACTCTCCCCACAGCCTCTTCCTTTGCTGTCCCCACAGGATAGGAGCACAGGGGGTCCCAGATTGCCATCCCCACACCTTGAAGCTGCAGGCAGTGGGTTTTGGCACAGCCATAATGAGCTGAGCAGACGAGACCCCAGAATGAAGACAGGCTGGAAGACTGAATTAATGCTGATTAAATCTGTGAAAGGCACTCAGATCTGCCTTTGCTCGGGATGGACTGGGGACAGCTGCCATGCCTGCCTGTTTTTCTGAGCTGGGAACAGCAGTGCTGCATGGGCTGCACCTCTCCCTGCCTCCTCCTCGCCTGCAACAGCATCATCTCCTCACCCCTTCCCCCACTGCGGCCATCTTGCTTTGGCTTTCTATTACTTCATTTGGTAGTTCATTAAAGACATTAATCACCTTCTGCACAAAGACATTTCTCCTGAACTCCCTGCAGGCCAGGCCTCTTTCTCCACTGCAGCTCCGCTGGCTGCTTCAGCCCTTGCAGGCACAGTGCTGGTGGCTCAGACCTGTCCCCGTTTCCCTGCTGATCTGGGCCCCTGCTAGACACCAACGGGGTGGTCACCCCCAAGCCTCCCCTGCCATGCATGCTCTGACAGGAGCCTCCTTTGCAGCTCTGGGGGCTACATCTCAGCGTTTGTTGTCTCCCTTTTCTCTGGCCAAACACTCCTATCTCAGGACCAACACACGACCTTTGTGTATCACCTACATGAAGGTGGAGGACAGGAGTAAGATGAGGCATATAAATCTTTAAAGGCATATAAATTATTACAAAGTCTTGACGTTGGTGCTTTTGGTGCTGACCAAACAGGAGACACCAGCAGCTCCAGCTCAAATTTGAGCAGAAGGAGGAAGAGCCCTCAGAAAGAAAAACTTTCCCTTGCTTAGCTAAGGGCTGAAAAGAGAGAAGGGAAAACTCCACCTTTTGCACATCCACAGCCCCTCCAGAGCTGCTGCCTTGCTCCTTTCCCATGCTGTGTCTCCTACTCCACGGGTTCTACATCCTCTGTCCCTGTGTGCTCTCTGTTGGACTTTGCTTACCTGTGCTTTCCTCACAAGCTCTCAGGCCTGCTGGTAATTTTTTCTGCTGTTTACCTGGCAGAATAGCCGTGCTGTTCTCCTCACGGATGGCAATGAACGGGATGTGGGTGCTGTGTGGAAGAAAAGCCAACAAGGCTCGGGGTGTTCAGGGGATGTTGGCAGGCCAGCAGGAGAAAAACCCATCTAAATCTGTGTAATCACTGATGCTTTTTGCTTGTTGAAGCTCACTGCTAGCAAAGATCAAAGCAAAGTGTTTGGGAGGGCAGGGAGGTGAGAAATAGCCCTTGATTCCATGTGAGATTCTACCACACTGCATCCAGATTACTTACAGAGGTTTCTGTATCTTTCCTCTGACCCTCCAGCCCTCAACCTTTCATCTCCTTCCCACTTTGTCTCCATTAGCATAGTGGCAGGATCTCACAAAATCAAAGCCAAGACTCCTATAGCATATAGAGAAATGCAGACACATATGCCACATCCACATGAGAATCCTGCCATCAGTACAACTCCATCTTAGACATCAGTTGTTTTCTTTTGCACTCCTCCACTCTGTCAAAAACAAATAAAATAGAAGAATGAAAAGACCCTCTTGAAGAAGCCAAGATTTGGCATTTTTAGCTGTCACTCACCTCTTCATTGCCTCTCACTGCTGCTTCCTCAAGGGGTCCCTCAGTCCGGCAAAGCATAAGCACAACTGAATTGCAACCCTGGGTGAAGATTGGCAGGGTCTGCTTTGCAGACAACAGGGAAAATAACTGATCTACATTAAGAAAATGAATCAACATTTCCAGAGGTTTTTGGTTTTTTGTGTTGTTTTGGTGTTTTGTTTTTTTTAAGAGTGCCCCAGAGAGGATAAGTGGGTCTGGCTGCTGAAAGGGCGGCGTGACAAAATCAGCTGGAGACTCGTTACTGTTTAAGCTGATGAGCGATCAGTTCAGCAG
>NW_008236924.1:1811380-1872441 GCF_000691975.1 Corvus brachyrhynchos | reverse complement strand
AGGTGAGCAGGGAGAAGTTTCTGCTGGATACCACACTGTTATTGCCCTAATAATTCAGTACTATTTTGAAATCTTTTTTGCTGGAATGATGGTGGATTGCAAATGGCTTGGTTTGGCCCCTCTGCTGCACCTTGCCTAACCCCCAACTTCCTCAGGTGTTACCAAAGGACTTCACATGGAACTTTTCACTGGGAAAAACAGTGCCCCGTTTCATTTCTGCACAACTAAAGTAAGAGGAATAAAACCTTCTCTCTTTAAAGGAATGCAGTCGAAATAAATGCATCTTTGTCTTCTGACTTGTGTTAATACCGCACCCCGGAGAATTTGGATCTTCAGAATATTAAAGTCTCCCTGACTTATTGCCTCTTTAAGGAGCATGTTGGTTTTGTGTTTGCTCTGAGCTCCACGTGTTACTGAAGCTAACGGGGACCTTTTTCATTTCTGGTGGCAGAGAGTTGCTGCCTTTGGGGCCCTAACCCTATTAAGGAAAATGTAAATGTATATATCTCAAATTCCCACCAGTTTTGGAAATGAACAGCACACTTCCCTGCGCTGCCTTCCTTGCAATCACATGAAGATTTCCACTCTCACCTTGCTAATAATGCCAAAAAATAAAGCTTGTCTGTTTCTGGCCTAGTAGAATCCCTATCACATGGAAATGCTTTATTTTTAGAGAAGAAAAGATAAGCTGTGAGTGGAAGCTGTGACTGTCACACAATGGACAGGTCTGGCCTGTGCTGCTCACTGTTTCTCAAATCCCTCCTCTGCCTACTGCATAGCCCAAATTTTACTTCTTCACTCTCTTTTCTGCTTGTCACCAGTGCTGGGATCCTTTCCAGATGAGCAGATAGATTTGCAGGTGTGAAATTCCCCTTATTCCTCCCTCTGATTTTTCCTTATGGCGTCATATCTGCTTTTCTCCCCAGGCAACTCTCCCACCACCCAGGATAAAAAAATTTGAATACACAAAAATAGACATGCAAAGAATAAGTGCTCCCATGGCCTTTGAAGAGATGGACACACCAGACCGGGGGACACAGTTCCTGATGTGTGGTGCCAGCCTCTTGCAGGGCTGCCTCTGTCAAGAGACAGGGGAGCCCCATCAGTGTCCCTGATGATGGTATTGTCCCACATTTACCCAAAACTCTCCATGCCCAGATCTGTGGAGGACACAGACAACCTGTCCTGTCCTGGCAGCCATTGTTGGGGAAATGGCTCAGCACTCATGTTTTAAATGTTATTCCTTCCTGGAGAAATCATATGGGGCAAGCCCCTGCCTTCTTCAGTGGTGACTGTGGCCATTGAGTACCCAGCACCCACCCCGAGGGCCCTGCAGACATGTTGGGACACAGGGTGCTGGGGTCACCTCCAGGACCTGCTCCCTCCTATTTGGCAGGATTTCACCCATCAGCACACTCCAAGCTGCTAACATCTCACTAAACAAACACACACTTACTAGAAAGCTACAGCCCATCCCTGCCCAAAACTGAGCAACCTTAACCTCAGGCTGATCTAACATGAGTTGATGCTCTGTGATTCATCTGTCTGCATCACATCTTTTCCTGTGACATAATCTAAGGAGATGGATCTCCTTGTAGTACCTGTGTTGTATTAATCAGACTGCATCTGATCATTAAATCCATGTTTCTGTTGGCTTAACTCACATTAAATAGTCATAGCAAGCATCCTGAGCTCTGCAGGGAAAAGAAAATCCAAAAGCACTCACGTGATATTTCTGAGCACTGTGAAAATAAAAACAAGTCTAGCAAAACCACAACTATTACAGAGCTGGGCTTATTTAGACTGTGGAAGTTTAATTATAAAAATTGCATTCTAATTGATTACTGCTGGAATAATTACAGCAACACCTTTACAAGAAATGGCGACCATCATATGTTTGTCAACAAAGAAGCTTCCTTTAAATTCAACACACAGTAATTGTTTAATTAAACCAAATTTAGATCCTCATTTGAGAACATTCAACTGCTTGCCTATTCCTTCCTATCTCTGAGAGGTAATTTAAGAGATAAAAAGCAATTTCTATAAATACTCTATCTATATATGTAAGTATCCAAGGAAAAGAAGAAAAAGAAAGGCTTCATTTCATAGCTGATCTGGATGTAAGCTTGCTGCTATTGATAAGAACATAAGCATGGAGTGAGTGATCACTCCAAATCCCTCTCTAATTGGTGCTTGGAGGCCTTCATAAAATATGAACAGAATCCAAACTACATGTTCATTTTCTAATTTGCAGAACAGATTCAACTGTTGATATTCCAGCAGCACCCACAGCATATAGTCGGTATGAGGACCCCACAGTAACTGTATCTGTGCATGCAGCGAAGGAGAGGGATCAATTCATTCTTTTCAGCCTCTTTACAAGTTTTCCTGCAGCCACAAAATCCCGTTGCTATCCTGTGCAGACCCTTGTGTTTCAGGTGTGCAGCTCCTGAATTCCCCTTGTCAGCAGCCCACCACCCAAGCACACAAAATCTGGTGGCTGCCTCAGCAAAGCTGCAGGGCTCAGTGATGAACAGGGGTTATTTTAGTCACTGGTCATCCCTGCAAAGTGGCCTGAGTTTTGCAGGGACAGATTTACCAAGCTGGTGACTCACCTTGTGTGAGCCCCGCTCCCAGGGCACAGCTCCCAGGCCAGGCTGTTGCTGAGCCATCCTCTTCCCAGGACAGCCAGAGCAGCTTCCATGTCTGCCTGATGCTGCCAGGCTCACCTGGAGACCTCAGCCAAAGGCTGAAAGCAGGAGTCTCTGCACCACAAATTAAATAAAGCTATGGAGCTGTGGCTGAAACAACTCATAATCCCTGAGGAGCTGGGCTCTGCACAGGACGGGGATGTGCATTACACTGTGCACAACTGGAGGCTGAGATGAAGAATAGGAGAAAACTATTCCCAGCACAGGTTGTCTCAAGCAAGAAACCTCTCATCCCTCTTCTGTCAACAGGACACAGTGCTCCCATCCACTGTGGACCTTCCAGGGACAGGAATTTGCAGATCTCTCTTAAGCTGCAAAGCTCGTGTGCCCTCACATCTGGCACAGAGCACCCCTCTTCCCACCCCTCTCCACTCTGACCTGCAGCATCAACTCTGCTGTCCTGGGTCTCCCCTGAGTGCAGTCAGACACGGCAAAACACAGAGTGGCAGAGTTTGCTAGAGACTGTGTGGAGGCCATAAAGCTCTTTTCCAAACATGGCTGGAGACAGAACCTCTGAACATGTCTTCAAAGCTGATCAGAATGGTTTTGCTCTGCTATGTCACCAGGTAAATATTTCAGCTACACCACACCATCATTTTACCCTTTACAGTCACCTGGCACTGCTGTCTAATTCTGCTGAAGGAAGGACCCTCAATTCACCCTCCTCCCCTAAACAATTTCCTTGGCCTTTGAAGAAATAGCACAAAATTATAAGGCCTCCTAACCTTTAGTTAAGAGCCCTCAGAGTGGCAGGTGTGTACTTTCATATGGGTAAGCCCCATCAGGCACCCAGCTGCAACCACGGAGCGTGTTCATTACCAGCTATTCTGTGAGACGGAATGAATTCAGGAAGATATTTCAGTTATTGAAATGTGCCCATGTCTCAGTGATGCAACAACATTAACATCAACCCCGCACATGAAACAGGAAGTCACCACACGTTGTATCTACAACCTCTTCTTGCTTTCTTAATGATTATGGTTTGCTTAAAATCATCGTCTCCTGACATGTAGCACACAGGGATCACAGGACCCGCACAGAGGTGTTCACAACCACTGCCTAATGATAAAAAGCCCACATCTGAAAACACCAGAAATGTGAAAGTTATTGCAGGGCTGTCACAGTGACAGCCCAGAGACTACAGCAGCCTCTGGGTACTCTGCAGATCTCTCCCTCAGATGGGTGTCATCGTTACCAATTCACGACCGTCACGGCACGTCATTAACAGCGCTGTCACCTGGGCATGGAGCTCACTTCACCCATTGTCACACCACAGCTCACTTCACCCACTGTCACACCACAGCTCGCTCATCCCCCCCAGCGAGCAGCTCCGTGTCAGGCAGAGGTGACCAGGGTCACAGCCGATGCCGAAATACATTTTGCACACGATTTCTTCAGCCAGGCTGCTGTCGTTGTGCTGCACTTCATCCCGCCACTTCATCGCCACCCCACAAGCTGCCCAACAAGGGTGTTGCTTCTGCTGTCACCACTGATTCTTAATATCTGTTCTGTATTTTGAATGATGCTGCTTCAGGCACTTGCCATAAGGACTACATTTAGCACACGAGGCTGGCTCCCAGCACGAAGCAGGATTTGCAGTGGAGCTGGGACCTACGAGTCTTGCTCAGATGTCCTCTTGGAGACCCAGATAGGTGAAGCATCAGGTTCACAGGGTCCAAACACCCTTGGACTTAACTGTCACAGAAACAGATAATGCCAAGGAAATGCTGTGTTCTCTATCTCCATGGGAACAAAACCTGGTACTTTTAACTGGTAGCACGGCCAGTCTTTTCCCAGAAGATAAGGACCACTGTGTGGGCAGGGCTTTTATTCTCTCTAAATAAACAGATCTTTCTGCTGATATCTAGTCTTGGCAACCAGGCAAGGAATTAGCTGGAAGATGAAGAATGAGCTAATTTCTGACAAAAGTTTCACTTCAGCTCTAGAGTACTAAAATCAGGTCTCCTAATGGCCTGTTTTCTTTAGGTTGGGGTTTTTTTTCACCCCTAGGGTACATGGAATAACACCTTCTTTTGTGCTTACAAAACAAATGCTGCCTTCCATAGTCTGGAGGAACTTAGGAAGTTTTTAATTATAAGAAAAGCAAAACGAGGACAAGTGAAGTTGGACTGTGCAGAGTGCTCTGCTGGTCTGATCTAGGACAATGTGCCCTACATAGAGCTCAAATATAACATCCTTTGGGAGGCTGCCTTGCTTCCATTCAGCTTTCGGGAGACCACCCCTGCCCCCACAGTACTAATGACAGATTTCTGAAGCATAACTGGTGTCATGGTCTTGCCATCGAAGCTGTAAACAAAACCATTAGTGGCAGGCATGGAATGGGAAGGAAAGCCATGTGCAGATGGAGAATTTATTTGAGTGATATTCTTGCAGTGTCTGCTTTCTTCCTGCTATCAGCTCTGAAATAGCTCATCCCCAGCCACAGTCAGCAACTCTACCCCAGGTGGGTGATGTTTTCCCTTGATAGATACAAGGTCTGGCTTTTTTATTCTATTTGTCTGGTTTTCCTGCCAAGAAAGTGCCATTGGATTGAGCTGAAATAGTTGCTCTACCTTGATGGAAACCTTGTTGTTGGCAAATAGAGGGATATTAAGGAAAATAGAAAATCTTTAGATATGCCATTAGATACTGCAAAGAAAGTGTGGCCAAATTGTTACTTCTCTCTCCTATACCATACTGGGCAGGAAATTCCTGAAATCTTGTATTTACAAACCCTCCAACAGAAAATATCACAACTTTCTTTCTTTTTCTTCAAAAAGCCTAATTAATTCTCCTCTGGTACATTCCTGGCTCTTTCTTCCAGGAGATCCCTTCTGTGCAATTCTGAGCAGAGAGAACAGTTTGTGTTCACCTCTATCCCACACAACCAAACCGCAGGGGGAATGTTTCAGTGACTCAAGAGGACACTACGGACGCGAGCCAACAACAATCCAACAGGCTCTACAAAGGGAACACTTCCTCCAGCCTCTCCTGACAGCCCCCAAACAGGCACACAGGCTCAGGGAGTGTCAGCAGCAGTGTCTGACACCAGGTCAAACCAAGGAACTCTTTGTGCATCACATCCCGCCGGCGCGAGCCCCTCGCCCACAGCACTGCACCCTGTGCTCCAAGGGAAGCAAAGGCTGCCACAGCAACCACAGGGCTGTGTTATGGGTTTGGTTTTCCTTTGGTTTCCTCCTGGTCTTGTTTTTTTGCTGCTAACCTTGGCTTTACCTATCAGGCTAGGCTTTTTTCCCAATTATATCGTATCATGAGGACAGTAGAGCCAGTGTGCTGTGCTTCATCAGGGTGCAGATACACCCTGAGATCAGTTCTGTGGTGCAAATTCATTCTTTAATACCTGTTTTTAGAGCCAATGAATTAATTTCTTGAAACTAGAACTCTCTTACCTCTCTGTCATTATCAGGCATGACCTTATTGTGGATTTGGACTCCACTTGCACCAAGCTGCTGGTTTCTGCTAGGTCTTTCTTAAATTACAAGGACAGATGGTTAAACTGGGGCTGAGGAAGAAGTTGTTCACACTAAACAGAGATTTCTGTGCTCTCTGTGGGTGGAAAGGGGTGTCTTTGTTGTATATCACAGCTATGGGAAATATGGGGATGAAACCTCAACATAATGAGTTGGGCAGAGGTTAGAGAAACAAAAAAATGAAATGTTGGGGGGTTTATATCACTTGGGATGCAGTGGAAGGGGAAACACAAGACATGCTGAATAACTGCAGCACTACCTCACCCCTACTCCTCAGCACAAACCAAAACAACTCAGAGACCCTTTGTCTGTATGTTTGGGGTTTTCTTGCCTGGACCCTAAAGGCGAGATGCACATTTGGAGCAAGAGGTCCCATATTTCAGACAGGAAACAAACCCAAGTCAGGAATAAAGCACCCAAAGTAAGGCAGAGCACGGTGGACGCTGGTACTTACAGGTGTATGTCATTTCAAAGCTGTCACTGATGTTCACAATGTCGATCTGGGGAAGGAGCTTAGGGGGTTCCGTGAGCTGAGACAACGCAAACCTAAAAGCCGCATGTTCCTGGGACTGCTGATTAGGAAATAACCCCCCTGGGAAGAAAAACAGAGCAATAAGAAGAAAGGTCTTAAGAACATTCGTATTAGAAACATCATCAGTCCAAAATATTCCTGCGAGCAGAGCCTACAGCTCCACAGCCCAGGGAGTGCCTCTCAACTCGGAAATCCTCCAGCACACAAGACCCAAGGGTTTTGTGCCCACTGCAGACAGGATAGGAGCAGAAAACCTTTCCAGTATGTGTGTTATGTAACCCTGGATCACATACAGGAGCCCTGATGCATCCCCAGGCCAAGCAGCCTGCAGGATAGGGATAATCCATGGGGTGTGGCTCAGCCTCCCCGTAACTTCAAGCACGAGGAATGGTAATGCTGTCAATATTACCTCAGTAAAGGAAGAATGAGAGCCTTCCTTCCTCCCCTCGCTTGTCATGAGGCTCAGTTTAAGCCCTGCTGACTAGGAGGAGAGGTTTGCTACAAGAGGGTTGCAGGGGTTCCCCCACACTGAGGGACTCTGGGGTGTGGGGCAGCCTGGCTGAGCCGGGCACAGCACTGGGTGAATGGGGACAGGGCTGTGAGAGCCACAGTGACACGGGACTGTGACCAAACGACTGCTGCTGCTGGAGGCTTGTTGCACAGGAAACACCTGAATTTAACAGGTGACAGTGGCCAAATTCAAACTGGGGAGGAAACTTAAAGCTTGACCCTCAAAGGAATCAATCAAAACAGAAGCACAGACAAGCGCAGAACCACAGAATGATACAAACAGGATAGGAACTGGGACCGGGCTGGACCAAAGCTCAGAGCATCTCTTCCCCCATGGATCTGGAAAAAAGTGCAGCAATAACCCAGCCCTAGGAAAAGTTTCCTGTTGCTCCCCCAGCAGGAACCTTGGCTTGCAGCAGATCCCTTCACAGCCTCCAGAAAGATGCTATTAAATTCGGCCTGTCTTGTAATCTATACGCATTTAAAGAGAGCGCTGCTACTGGCATTTCAGGAGGAGGGAAACAAAGCACTTAGCAACAAGGGAGAATTAAAATAAAGCTGCAGAAAGTATCGATGCCCAAGATGACTTGAGGAAGAAACAAATAGGCAAGGACCTGCCATCAACGTCACTTTGCACATCTTTAGTAGAGGGGGCATCTCCTTGTGTGAAAAGGGCTATTTGTGCACCAATATCCCCCCACCTCCCCCGTTCCTCCCACCCCACAGCCTAATCATGGATATCGGAGGAATCAGATGCTCGTAGCCAAGTTGTGTTTGTTGAAAGGCAAAAAATCTGGGATTTTGCACAAATTTGGGGTAAAGGGGAGACAGGAAGGGAGGGAGACAACGATGCAGCATCAAGAGCAATAAAAGCACTGATTGTGCAGCTGGACTCAGGCAGGAGTTGCCTGAACTTGGTGGACTAGCAATTGGTTGGCATTGTAAAGAGAGGGGAGGCGGGAAAGAAAACCGGCGTGCACGGGAAGGGAATCTGGGGCTAGGTTGCAAATGATCAGCAGTTAAGATCAATGGGAGAGTAATAATAAACCCAGGCAAGGAGGGAGAGGAGCACGGAGAAGTTACAGGAAGGGAGGAAGGAATCAAACAGGCACTGCTGGTGTGGAGGGGAAGCAAGTGGCATGAAATGGAAAGAGACTTCAATGCGAGATCTTCTTCCAATAGCTTTGCCCTTATTCTTTAGCAATAACAACAGACAGCGTCTGTTTGTTACCTCCCGTCCCAGTTACCTACAGATGAGAGCATCCTCACAAAAACGTATCAGGCAACCACCGATTTTGCAAATGCAGCAACACACAATGGCAACCCAGGCATTTCTCAGGGCAAGAAACAGATATTTTATTCATACTTCCTCCATTTCAGAGGCACTTTTCTCCCTCTGTGTTGAGGTGTGTGTGCGTGCAGGCATTTATTCCCAATCTTCCCCTCCCCCAAAGCCAAATTGATCCATCTCTGCTCCGGCAAAGCTGGTATCAACGCACACATCCAGCCCTCGCAATTCATCCCCTCGCTCTCGCCCTCACACACATACACACACATTTTGCCTTTGAAAGCACACAGACGGGTCCGTTTTCCCCCACCACCCCCCTCTCCATCCCTACCCCCTCGCCAGGGACCATCATCCCCAGCCCCGCACTCACCTATTTGGATATTGTTGGGGAAATTGGCCCCTAACACCGCCCCTAGGAAACCGGTGCAGAAGAAGGCAAAAATGTGCTGCATATTCCCTTTTGCATTGGCGAAAAAGAAGCCCAGTTCCAAGCATAGATTTGATTTTTCCCCCGCTCTGCTCTCTTTAGCTGCCTCCGCTGCGCCTCCGGGGTGCGCGTCTCCCTCGCTCCGAATCCAGCGCTGAGACTGCCGCTGAGCAGCGCCTGGCAGCAGGATTAACTGAGCCCCGAGAGAAAGAAAGAGAGCCCGCTCCTCATCCACATCCCTCCCCCGCCACACACAACACACACGCACACGCCAGGCGCTTCCACCCAGCTCCTTCCCCTGCTCCCAGCTGGAGCTCAACAGCTGGGCACCGCATCCCCCCCGACCCCGGCTCTTCGCCCGAGGTTCTGGCTCGGGGCTCTAAGGGCAATTCCCACCTACCCCTAAATTCCCAGCTTTCCCCCTCAACTTCTCTTTGGCAGGAGCTCAAAGGAACCTGTGAATCAGTAGGTGGCAAACTCCTCTAGAGAAAGGGCTGAAACTCATCTGCCTGTGATCCATCGCTTCCCAACCTGGGCTCTCACCCCTGGGTCCAGGAGTTGAGCCGATCGCTCCCCGGAGCCTGGCTCATTAGGATAACAAAGAGGGTCCTGCAAATGTGCCTTGGAAGGAAGGATTTCAGAGCAACAAACAAGAGATCCTGAAGGATTAAAAAAAGGAAACCCCTCATCACCTTTCTCATTGATTTTTCCTGCCCACTGTTAATGTATGAGGCTTTTCACCACTGCACTCGATGTGGAAGAATCTGTACTCACCAGTACCATCAGACAGGGAATTCTTCTGAAATTAGGGGGCTATCTTAGCCTGGATCATTTCAGAAGCTGTTTCATGGCAGTTCTAGCGAGGTTGGAGCTTATTGACCACAAGCAGCTTTGCTCAAAAACAAAAGGACGAGCAAAATAAAGGTGGAACCAACACAACCCAGCTCCTAGGCACACCTCGGGATTTGGAAATTTTTGCAGAAGAACTGTGGTGAACACAGAGACATAGCCACAGCCACCTCAGAAAGGAGAGAAAATTCACCCATTTCTCCCTAAGGTCCCAAACCAAACTTGAGGCCATCCACTCCAGAAACTGAAATCCCATGTCCAGGCCCAGAGATTCCGCCCTTGCTGTTTCCAGCCTTGATATGCACAAGGGGTCCATAGCAGAGACGAAACACAAAGAAAAAGGGGATGTTTGGGGCAGAATTAGAAAAGACTCAGATGCCCTGTGCCCTGGTTTGGTGTAGGGTCCCTTGCCCTGGTCCCCTCTCCCCATCTCCAACTGTGTGGTTAAACTGGAAGAACACCAAAGAGTGGTGACCAATGTTTAAAGGCCCAGAACTGCTCCTGCATAATGAACTGTTGGATAGATGAGCACACTGCAGAGTGGGATAACTGAAATGGGACTTGGCCAAGCCTGCAAGATCTGCAGCAGCACAGAAATGTTCCCAGTCGGCCGCAGGACACAGGTGTGACACAACTTTATGGTGCAGGGATAACACTACTCTTTATACCCTCAGGCCTTTGCTGAATCTCCGCAAATAAAGAGTTTGGGATCTTTAATATCTTCCTAGACAGTTTTATGGATTTCACCGTGACTTCTAGGATGACAAAATGCTTAAACACCCACATCAATGCCAGAGTTGGTGTGGGGTCTCGGAACTGTACTCTTTGCATCAGAGAGGAGTTGCACTGATGCCTGGAACTCAGTGGCTTCTTACAGGACAGTCTGTAGAGTTACAGTGCACAAAACAGAGCCCAGAAGATTTGCATGTTCCTCATGGCAAGCAATGAAACATCCTTCTAGGATGGATTCTTTTTTCTTTTTTTCCCCAAACCACCCTTTCCCAGGTGACCAGGCAATGACTCTTGGTGCCAGGTTCATTAAGAGAAATCATTCAGGCACTCGGGAATCAGATAAGGGCAGCCAAAGGATGTCTTGACCCTGTCACTTCCTGGGTGACCTTCAGCCCAAAGTCACATCCCAGTACAAAAAATTTCCCATCTGCTGTTGATAGGAACACCTTCACCAGACTCCCATTTCACTCCCTGTATAATTAAGCAATACTGATTTGAGGCTAAAATAACCTGCTGATTCGTTTTATGGGATCTTGCTTTCCATCCAAAATTTAATAGAAACAGCTGCATTTCTAATCTGAAGAAAGGCACTGAAGGATAACCAGTGCAACAGAAAGATGCCAGCACGTTTTCCAAACTCCCAAACAGCCTACCTGATAACAATAATAGTAGCCATAACAATAAAATATTATAATAGCTTGCAGAAAGCTTGCACAGTAGCATTAATTAATAATGCAGCTTTTGTCTATAAACCTCTCAAATTGCAGGTGGCTTAACAAGGGGAACCTCACCACAGTGTAACAAGATAAGTAGTAATAAGATCATTATTTTAAGAAGGTATTCATTTCCGTTTTCCCTGGAGATAACAACATTTTATTCGGCGTTTGTTAGCATAAGTATGTTCAGAATTAACTCTAGGTGCTCTGAAAGTTCTTTAAGTCAACCTGAAAGCAATATAACTTCTGAGCTTCTGGCTAAAAAACAAACTGAGTCTTGGGAAATAGATGAAACTCTTCAACTTCACAAGAATAGTCACAACAGAAAGACAGATCAATCCACCAGTCTTCTGGAAGAACACAACTGAATTATCTTGATTCCTGAAAAAACTGAAGGAGCTTTTTTCTCCTTTCAGATTTCAGGAAACAATGAAAATCATACAATACAGAATACAAGTACATTGCACAGCTCCATCTTAGTGAGGAGCAACTGAAAATATGAGGGATGGAGTTTTTTGAAGACCTGTATTTTGACTCCAACGTTTCTTAAGACATAGGTGGGACAGTTGGGTATCTGGTGGTCAACAGGGAACATCCAACATGATTTTGTGGGATTAATTCATACAAAGTGTGAAGAATTAGGTAAATACACATCTGAGAAAAAAAAAAAAAACAAATGAAAAAAGCACATCAAACTTAAGAAATGTTAAAAAGACATCTTGAGAGAGTGTAGCTGGTTCACTTTAGATCTTTGCCAGACACGAGAATAAGAAAATGGCTATGCCAGAGCTACTGCTGCCCTTGTGTTCTGTCTGCAGCTGACCTTGCTGTACTGGGCAAGAACCTTTGTCCTCACCCATTTCTGCTCCGAAGTTTTGCTTGGAGCCAGAGAATTTTGGCTCTGAGAAGGATGTCTGCTGCCTTCCTCGTTGCTCTGCTTTGCATGGCTCGCAGTTGTCCACCCGAGCAGCGTGGTCTGCCCTCGCTATCAGAGTTTTTGTTTCCAGGATGGCAAATCAGCGCTTGTTGCAGCAGATATATTTCTGTACCAGAAGCCTTGAAAAAAACAAAGGAGTCATTCACATGCAGAAGCCTCCAGCCTTGAAAAATGAGGAAATCAACAGAACTCGGCATCCGTCCGACCTCCCAGCGGAATTATTTCCCCCTGTGCCCACTGTGTTTTACATGATGCTCCTGAATGCCTTTAAAGAGGCTATTAAAACAACTATTTCCAAAATTCCTTTTATTTTCTATCTGGACAACCACTATAGGAGGCTTTTTATAAAGAGCAAAAATGTAATTATAGCGATTAATTTAAATAAACTCCAAACAATGCAGAGTCTCATATGGTTTTCACAGAGCCTTGGCATAAATGAATGCTGATGGAGTGACACCACATTTCTCTGCCTGCCTTGGTCACCTCGATTTTGCTATTTTGGATCATGTACTGCTCAAGGAATGATTGTAGCACAGGCTCTGAGAGGAGAGACTCTAGAAGTTGAACATCAGGCATTTGCTTCGATCCTTAAATCTGGAAGGTATTATTTACACTGAAAACCATCATTTACAAACTCGATTCACCTGATAATTTTTGGTAGAATCTCCTTGACAAAAACAGCCTCAGCAATGTTTGGTATCAGGGAGAAAAATCTTCCCTCATCTTCAGTGAGTTAAGCTGAGGTGTCCACGGACTCTCTCTCTTTTACACAGCAGCTGGAGCTGTCAAATGAACAATTTTGACACCGCAGAAGCAACTCAGAGAAGTTAAGGGAAATACGAGTTTTCCAGTGCGTACTAAAATGGGAAGATGTGGAACAGGAACAGCTCTTGAGGTGATGACAGCTCCAAGCAGGTCCTGACTGATGCCACACATCTAGGGGATGATGTCTTAAGGTCACCAGATATTGTTCATTAATTTACTGACTCCTGATGGGGAAAGCCTGATGCGGACAGAAACTGGGGAAAGTCGGCTTTTCCCACAAACTGTACAAGAATGTGCTTCTGTTGTCATAATGATCAGCCTATTACCATATTTATAAGAAATTCTTGCTCACTCTGGGATAATTAAGTAAGTAAATGGACTGGAAGATAAACCCGTCAATCAGAGTGGCACTGCAAACACTGTGCACCCTTCAGCTGGAAATTCATGAGCAGCAGCTGGCAAAGGGAGCTGTGCCTTGGCTGGGAGCAGCCCTGGGCTATGATCAGTCTGGGGAGGGCTGGGGACTCCAGTGCCACCCAGCACTGTTGGATGAGGGGGTCTTTGGCTCGACATGGCCAGGGGCTTTCTTAGAGTCAGGGAAGGGACTAACCTGTGCACTCAGACCAGGTTGAATAGGCTACAAATTCAGATCTGCAACTTTGTTTTCTCAAATTAGTTGTTCCACCATCAGCTGACCTGTTGAGGGTGTGTTTGTGTCCATCAAATGGACTTGCAGTGCTCAACCAGGGGCTGTTCTGATAGACAGTGACGCAACCAGTCCTGCATGGATAAATATCTCCATGAGCCCTCACGAAAACACTGCAAACTCTCTGTGACGAATCCCAGCTGACCCCTTTACTGACTCCCCGGAAAGAAAACTTCACCATCTGCAACCCCAAACCCACTCTCTTCCTCATACATGGAAGGCTGCTAGCACCCTTTTTTTTTTCCTCCTGGTGAATGGTAGATTTATAACTACTTATAGAATCACTCTGTGCCCTAGTCTCAGTTTATGCTCTTTGCTGAGTCATAAACATAAATCAGAGATGTGGGTGGATCCCTGTTTGTTATTAAAGCACCTTATGTTTCTCTAATCCTCGCCAGAGGAAGCAGAAATTACTGGTAATACATTAAAGTTACAGTAGGTTGTTGGAGAATATAAAATCCCCCCAGATTATTGCCACAGTTTGGCTGTCATGTTATTTTCTCATTGAATGGAAAACCAAATAAATTATAAGTATTAAAAAAAATAGTTGAAAATATATGCTAGAAGTTTATTTACTGTGAAAAGGCAGACACAGGGGATGCAACCTCAATCAGAGATTCTGATTATCAATAATTCAGTCAAATGTTCATATACATGATAAAGTTTTCTTTCACTCAAAGTTCCCAAAACATTGTGAATGCTCCAGATGATGTCGAATAATGATAGAGGTGATTATGCAGTTTAATATTGATATACGAATCAACCCTCATTTTTAATCCCTGGCATCGAACTCAAGATGTGCAGAAAACAAACGTGAAATGAGGAAGATAAAAGGATGCTGATTTAGGAAATTAAAAAAAAAAAAACCAACCCAACAACCCAAAAAGCAGCAGCAGCAGCAATTGCCACAATTCAAACAGCCTTACAAAGATTCCATCATTGCCATCTGGCTCCACGGCTCTCAGGCTGCTTTGCTAACACACAAGATAAACAAACATGTGGGCTGAGCTTTAGGGTGGCTGATCTTGGCCTTTCCAATAGTCAAAGGACTCGAAGTTTTGAACTGGAGTGTCTGAATCAAGAAAAGAAGCATCAATTTCCAGTCCTTGCATCACATCCTACTGGAGCAGGCTGCCAGCTACCAGCTGGGAAGGGGGAAGTCTGTGCACAAAGGAGAAAACTTAAAAAATCACCAGAATTATCAGTGTCATTCTGTCATGAATTTCTGCAATCAATACAGATATTCATGTCACTTCTCTTCATTCTTTAATTTCTACCCCTGCTCTATCTCACAGGGAAATGAGAATTTCGGTGTTGGATCAAATCACACAAAATCCCACTGAGTGTCTCAGCCTCACACACATCATGGTCTGCAGCACATTTGCAGCCTGTATTAAATGGGTTGGATTTCACAATTCCTCTGATTGGAGATAGACACCTCTAAACAGTCTACAGAGAGCTTTGCACATGTGGACCATGCACAAATAATCTGAACTCCCCCAAAATACTGTCAGAAGAAAACCTCATTGAAATACAAAATACCATTATGTAATTTTATATGAAAAGTTGTTTAAATTCTCGAAGGATGTGAAAGTGAAATGTTTTTGGTTTCAACTTAGAAGGGGAATAAATTGGGATTTGCAGAGTTTCTGAACAAACAGGTCATCAGCCACACATCCATTCTTGGAGAAACTACGGAGGAGAAACAGAAAGGCTTCACGTTGGGACACAGGAAATCATTTGAGCTGTGGAGACGATAATGCAGACTGGCACCAATCAGCTGAAAGGAGCTGAATGGGGAATGAAAAGATCCAGGTAGTCAAAGTACTGCCTGGCCCAGACACCCTCCATCAGATGTGTCTTTGATCCTCTTCCGTAGCTCCAAAACCAGTTTTTAAGTTCCACCACGTAATGTTCTACAAACGTGTGGCAGAGGTGCACAGCAGTGGGATGCCCCAGCTTCTCATTTCTCTGTCAAAGCATCCAAGCCCTCCATGGCACGGCCAGACTGTCACCTCTGAGAGAGGACATTGCTGCCAGCTCCAGAGGTGGGTTACTGCAGGGGGAAGGGGAGGCACTCAGCAGCAGCTCTTGGTCTCCCCCATGCAATGGGCTGGTGCAGGGGCACTGCCTGCTACACACACTCACCAGTAAGGACTCCAGCTCAGCCACCACTGTCAGGCTGCTCTGTTTGGACAAAGAGCTTTAAAGCTTACTGGAGGAATCTGTAGGTTATCTATAATTTATCCTCTTCATCCTTTAGACACCAAAGAAATGGCAGTGAGCTAAGGATACATCTGAAATGAATTATTATATTATCTGTCATTTTAAAAGAATCATCCTGTTTTCCAGGTTGGAAGAGAGAGATAAAGGATATAGGCCCTGTTATGCCAAGTGTTTCTGGAGGTGTCCCGTGTTAAGGACTTTTTGTACTCATCAAGGTCTGCGAGCCCTGAGCCTCTCTGTACATCACATGCACAGATCAGTGCCATGTTACAAACAAAAGGCCAGACTCCCTTTGTACTCCCAAAAACTGATCAAGACAGAAAGAACAGCACACAAACACCCTGTCACCTGGCACACCACAAAGTTTGCAACCCATTGTAGCAACACCTGCAATTAGAGAGCGTGGGAATCAGAAGAGAGCAGATCATTAGTGAGAAACAAAAAGAACAGAGCTGAGGAGCTTCAGTCACAAAAAAAAGAAAAAACATAAAAGGGCAAATAAGATTTTCTTTTCAGGAATATAAAGACACAGTAATTGCTTTAAAAATCTTATATATTTATGTGCATTTGCTTTGGATGCAGTCTAGGACTATTGGGCAACTGCACTGAGTCATGTTACTCGAGAAACCTGAGTTCCTGTTAAGCTCTGCAGAAGCAGCACAATCAACCTACAGCATCCTGTCACCTTGCCCACAGAAAGCTTCGATCATCCTCATCAGCTACTAATGGCCAGTGATGGAAGAAAAAGAACATTTATCCCATCTGAGAGATTGGCACTGGAATCAATTTGCCAGAGCTCACAGAACCCACAAGAGGGCTGGGACTGAAACAAACTGTGCATCTCTGCCACAGGAACTACAGGAAAGTCCCCAAGCATGAAAACCTCGTGTACTTGTCCCCTGCCCACGTCTCGTAGGAAAGCCCCCAAGAGCTGTTGCCATCTGTAGCAGCGTGATGACAAGTGGTACACTGCCTAAAACGACACAGGGAACCACAGACATTTGGAAGTGATTCAGGTGAACATGGTGCTGCTTTGTGAAATGAATGGATTTGTGAGGCTCGCTGATAGCAAGGCTCTGGCTTCTTCTGAACACTGTGCAAACAGCTCTCGTGATGCAAAGGCAGGTTTCAATCTGCTTAGAGCTCACTTTAACTCCAAGGCTGAGGGTAAAAAGAGAGACAACGTGGAATGCAAAGACCTGGTGACCTAATTCATTAATTACAGGCTGCTTTCAGCTATTTGATTCTGCTTTGCTATGTGCATCTCATGGGTTCTTTCCTACATACATCTCTCTTTTCCTCCTTCCTGCCAAGAAAGAGAAGCTATTTAGACTTCCTATCTAGTGTGATGATATCATCTTTATTTATAAATGTTCATCCTTGAAATAAAAGGACGGGGATGATGATGAGTGCTATGCATTTGAATTCCTGGCCCAGGGTTTGTGCTGCAGCCTCAGGAGTTTAGCCGGCCCTTGCTTCCAAGCCCTTCAGATGGTGAGCCACAGGTGCTGGGAGAGCCATCCCTCACTGGCTGCATCCACAAAGCCATCCTGCCTCCTCCAGCTTTTGCAATGAAGCATTTTCCCCCCAGAGTTTTGATTATGAAATGTCACCGTGGAAACAGTTGGAGTATAATATGTGCTTGCTTGCTTTCCCCCACCCTCCCTCCCCTCCCACCAACCTCCTCACTTTCTGAAGTTGTGTTTGCTGTGCAGGAAAAACCCTTCTTGCTCCCCTCCTCCCCTCCTAGACCTGCAAAAGGGAGTGCATGCACCTCACAGTCACCCCCAAAAATATCCCTATTCATTAGTAGCTCCTTGGTACCTTGTAGCAAGGCAAAACCTACCAAACTCAACTGGCTGTTACTGCAGCTACCAGGACTTCACGCCTTCCTCTGTCAAATAATGACTTCTGTAAAATGGCATTATAAAGAGGCTTTGAGCCAGTAGGATCCTGGTCTGCTGTTGCTATAACTGTCACTGCAAGAAAGCCTCTACAGCAAAGCACAGTTCCCCATCACACACCTCTGCTGTCCCCTCTGCTCTGCTGTCCTGTTCCCATTAGTGCTATAACGAGCATACAACACGGACACACATCTTGGTTTTCCTTCTTGTGTCCCACCACCTAGAGGCAGGTCTTCAGATGATGAGTGCTTTGTGCTCTGCCTATGTTAAGCACGATTTTCCCCTAATCATGATTTCTTCCACGATTCTCATCAGCATCGCAAAAGGTCAGAGCTGTCCACCTGGGAGTGGAAAGGTCAGTTCACTGTGGATCTGACACGTGATATCTAGTAGCTCCTGGAATATAATCAGCTCACTTCATATTTATTTTGTGTGACTGCAGCACTATAAAAGAGCGGGGGCTGTTCCAGAGAAATCTTCAGTCTCTTGTAAGGAATGTGCAAGCAACCCCAAGGGAAAATGTGAACTCAAGAGAGCGGTACTGAACAGACCTCTCTGTCTGGCAGAGAATGCTGGTTTGGTTCTCAAAAATGACATGGGGATTTAGATACCCACTGGTATTCGTTAATTTTTATTTAGATGCCCACAGGTATTTGTTAATTTTAATTAATGGGAATTGCACATAAAAATCCCCCAGGCAGTTTTGATAATTTCAGGCAACAGGGCTTTGAGAACTGCAGAGATGGACTCACTTGGAGGGACCCTTTCCCATGTACCAGTCATTAGAAACAGTCCAAAGATACCATACACAGTCAGGTATATGTTTACAACAATGGAGGGAAATCAATAATTTTTCTAATTCAGGAGAAGTTTTGAGCTTCCACTGTGATGTTCATGTACACATCGTTTCCCCAGGAGCTTCACAGCCATGCTTGCACTGGCAGCCAGGTGATGCTGTCGGGGAGGAAGGGGACACAAAAATTGGCTTCTGGCTTGGGAGAGATGGGAAGGCAGGCAGGAGCTCCCCTCACTGCTGGCTCACTGCTGGCTTGGCTAGCCCTGAAGGAAGGCAAGGGACACGTCTTGCTGGCTTGACCAGCTGGAGTTCATGACCTCCTTACCTCCTACAAGGCCCTGCAGGTAACTGTAAAATATTCCTGTTGGCAGTGGGAGTCCCAAGAGTTCTCTGAGGCTGATGCTCTTCAGTACAATGCACAACTTCTGTTTTCCCCCCTATGGCAGCTGATTTGTCAGCAGCATGGAGATGGGGATGCACCCCGTGATGACAGAGCAGGTGTTTCCTGCTCCTCATGCAAGACACAGCCTTCCCATAAAGCGGCTCACAGTCACTGTTGCCCCCAGCACTGTCTCACCAGCAGCCCCACGCACAGAGCAATGCAAGCTGCTCAGATAGCACTTCACCATGAGATTAGTTCAAGGAAAAAAAAAAAAAAAGAAATAGGTCTTTTGGGTGGTCTTTTACCTATATCTGCAATCTGCACACATTTCTTCACCTGCTTTGTTCTTTTAATGACGATCCAGGAGTAGGCAAAGGAAATCCCTGAGACGAGCTAATGGACACTCCTCCTACCCTGGTCTCCAAATCAGCAATTCAGATTGGCAGCGCCTCTCATCAGAATTGTTAATTCTCCACCGTGCGACAGCCTCCCGTAACTCCCGGGCTCACCAGGTGGAGAAGAATCACACAGACTCTCCATTTAAATACTGCTTCTATTTCTGACGTGCTTTCAATTACCTGCGAAAGTAACCGGATCCCTCACATCCCCTCGTCCTCCTCTGTGCTGATAACTGCCTTCGGCAGCAGAACACCTTTCCCACGGGGAGGCCCACGAAGGCAGCTCCAGGAGAGGAGCAGCTGGTGCAAGATCCAGCTGTGCTCAAAGCCTTGGCAGCCACAGGGATGGGAACGAAGCCCTGACATCCAAGGCCAAATGCCAACCTGTTGCCACCACAGGGCCACCCCAGCATGTGCAGGTGGAGAAAACCACTCGTGTCCTTCCTTTTGGCTCTTCTGAGCCTGGGGCTGCAGCTGGAACGGGAAGAGCTGGAGTGCAAAGGTTCCCTGGCAGTGAGCAGTGCTCACCCTCTCACCTGCGGCTACAGAGTCCCTGGAAAGTGGCCCAGCAAGGCAAAGCCGTTTCCCTGCAAAACATTTTCACATGTCCAGTGCCCCTTCTGGAGAGGAACTCAGGACATCTGCTATTTTAACCCTGATTAGAGTCAGATTTTTTCTTTAACTACGACAAATATCTGTCCTCCATTTCTAGACCATTGTCATTCAGTTTCAAAGCAGTGTAGGTGATGAGGGAATCTGGCCGCTTTCATACCTGGGCACCAGTTAATTATGAGGCATTCAGACAAGCCTGTAACCTTAGGCAAGGTGAGTTAGGAGTGGGAGGCTCAGCTATGGCACTGCTGCCATCTCCTGATTTTACATTCATACCTAAGCCTGTCCATCAAAACAGGGCACCCTGCTTCCACCCCCGGTTTTCCTGCTTCAGGAGGTGAGTCGAGATACGGTATCAGTGAGTATTCACTGGCTAACCTCACTGTTTCAGACTTCAGCTTCCAGAAATTACTGGTTTGTACAATATTTCCCCCCTGTTTGTTTATGATTCCCCGCCTCAGGTTATCATGTACAGGAACACGTCTGCAGAGCACACGGAGTCCTGGGTTTGGTACGGACATCTGCATCCAAACAACTTGGCAGACCACAGCAAAAGGAGAGAAAGCACTTCAGACAGGCTTTTGCACAAGGCCATGTACCAGCTTAGTGTGAAAAGGCACAAATCTGCTTGTCTCCAGCCTACAGTGCTGTCTTTTGCTCGCAAGGGTCCTTTAAAATCACTTCAGGGTACAATAAACAAAGTGTAGTATCTTATGAGTCTCCATTTGCACTGTGAGTGGGGGTAAAGTGCTGCAAGACCTAAGACATGGCATTTTATGTAGTTGGTAAAAGAACAAAGATACCTTTGACAGCAAATTGTAACCTTTTGATGAAAAATCCTCTCAGAAAATTGGTGTTTTCTGCCTGTCTGCATTTCACAGAAAATAATTTTATTCCTAATGTTTCCTTTCTATCAGTTTGGAAATCCAAAAACCCTCTGGCTGAAGATCTTAAAAAAAGATGGGCGGGGAGGGATTCAGACAAAAATATTTCATTTGCCATTTTTGAATGAAAAGTCAACAGCTTCTACAGCACGTCTGCCACATGATCTTGCAGGCAGATTTGAGGTTCTCCATGAGATGCACAAACAGAGCTGACATTATGGAGATCAGCACCAGTGTTTTCTCCTTCATGAGGCTTTTCTTTGTACAATGTTGTGGATTAGAGTTTAAAATGAAGTCTGTGCTGGAAAAAAAAAATCCCCATCCCAAAATCCACAGGAACAAGGTTTTTAATCAAACCACAAAGCAAAAGAGTGGTTTAGGCAGAAATGTGAAAGGCTAGATACACTTAGGGAGTGAGCATTACCTTGTAGGCATTTATAAGAGCAGTAGGAGTGTGATCACACAATTCCCATCTCTCCTCCCGTGACTGAAATCCATCCCAAGGAATTCCCACTCCGTGGTGAGCTGGGTGGTCAGGCTGCTCCCCACCATCCCCACCACACACAGAGCACAGCAGCCTTCGTAGGGTGCAAGAAGCAGCATCCAAGTAGTCCTGTAACCATGACAACATTCAGGATCAAAAATACACACATTTCAACTCCTTGTAGTAAAAAGGAAATATCAATAAAGGATGGAAGCCACTTTCTGCACATTTCCATGCTCCTCACAAGAAAGTCTCTGGGAATATCCTGGCTCTTTGGTATATGAAAATAAAGGAGGCAGAGTCCACATCCACTACTGACTGCTTCAAGGCTGGTTATTCCTCTACTCTTTTTTTCTAGTTTAAATAAGGTATATGAATTTCTTTAGCTCCTTTATATTTTAATGTTCATCTTAAAGCCTCAGATAAAAAAAGGAAAGTGGAAAAAACAACCTTTCTTTGCACCCCCTGCTTCCTGCTAAAGTGAAACACTCTGTGTGAGGAGTGACAGTCATTTTCCTAAGCACACAATGCCTGTGATTTGAATGTCAGCCCTGAAAGCATGATTCCATGTGGGGATTCACTTTTTACATTCCCCAGCTGCAAAAGAAGTTGTTCAGTTCCATCGGTTTGCCATGCTGATGCTAATAAACCCCTCCGAGTCGCTATGGCAACAAGGGTAATTAGAAATGGGCTAATGTTGGGGTTGATCCTTTCAAATTTCCCTAGTCTAGGCTGCAATGAGGTGGTTAAAGGGTTAAAGGACTCAGAACTCCCCAATTTAAGAGAAAATATGAAAAAGAAGGGTCAGCTTCCTTGTGAAATAGGACCTGAACCTTTGAGCACTTACACCACATGTGCTTGCATGGACTCCAGCTGGTTTGGAGAAACATGCAAGAGTGCCAGAAGAGAGCTCTGCAGCTTGGGAGGAGATTCCAGCTCAGTTATCTGAGCAGAGCCATAGCACAGCCAATAGCTCCGGGACGCCCAGCATCAGCTTCATTTGAAAGGTCTACAAATCACTCCGGAATAAAAACATCCTTTCTCTCCTGCTACCCATTCTCATAACAGTGAAAAGGATTCTCACTGGGCAACTCCCCAGGAAAAATACTTCTAAGAGGGAGAAAAAAGGCACAGGACTTCACTCAAATGCCTGTCAGCCTGGGAGGGGCTTTCAAAGAGCTTTGTTAGAGGGTCTTGTCGGGTGCTCCTGCTCTGTCTTTAACAGCAGCAGGAGCATCACATCACACTTAAGGAGATGGCAGAGTTATCAGGGCCTGTCATCATCATTGCAGGCTCTGCATTAGTCAGGATCAGGAGAGCAGACAAGGATGAAATGGGTAGAGAACAGAGAGCTAATCACGCTAAAGATGCCTTTAATGAACTTGTCCTGAGGGAGGCTGACACAAAGTGAAAAGATTGGGAAAAAATGTTTGACCAGCCAATCTGTTCTGCAGGTCTCTGCAGGTCTGATCCTTCTGCTGGGCTTTGCCAAGACTAGCACTGTGCCTCCAGCTTTGTGCAGGACCATGGCGTGACCGTGGGCAGGACCTGGTGCTCACGTTGCCAAGTCACAAAACATTAAGAGTTTTTGTCAGCATTGCATAAGGATGCTGCAAAAGATAAATTCAGAAGTGGTGGTGGCTGGAGCTAAATAAATAGAGACTTTGCACCTATTACTCCTGTTCTTGTCAGGCTTTTAGACAAGATTCAAATTGTAGTACTGCCAGTTCTGTATTACTCTTTTGAAAAACTACAAAATGTGCTAAGGTCTGATTTCCTTTTAAAACATATTTTGAAGAAGGAAAACAGTGAAATTACAGCTCATGTTTCTTATGAAGGTACTGAAACTTTAGGTAAGAAGAAGAAAATGCATAGTTTTTAAGAGTTTCTTTCGAAAGGCGGAGATTGTTGTTTTATAACAGAACCTCTTTCTTCACAAGCAGAGCTATTATTGCTATAAATGCCAGCAGAATTTCAGAGGAATGGTAGCAAATGCATCAAAATATACATTTAAGTCCCATTCTACCTCCCAACAGGGTCCATGCCAGCTTTGCACCTGATGGGAGAAGTTGCAAGTTGTTTTGGTGCATGCTGCAGGGATATGCATGCCTACACTCTTCACACAGGGGTGCTGCATCTGAAGTGGTTCTTCTACATTTTGTTCAATAAATTCATCTTTTCTGACCAAAGAGAGAAACTATCATGAGAGAGTTCCAGCATGCTAAAACTGGAGTGAAGAGATGGCTATTCCATAGTTTAGGCAGAAATCAACAAGCTCATTTCCAAACTAAAATTCCAAATAAAATTTGCAGTGCAGCCACTGAGTTGGGCTCAGGCATGAGAGGACAACTGATCACAGCCAGTCAAGCAAACACATCTGAAGGTGCCACCAGCCCTCAGCCAGATCATGGTCATAGACTTAATTTGTTGCAATGTGGAATAAGATGGATTCACACACACCACTGCTGAAGAAGGGCTAGAAGTGAGCAGCCAGTCATTTTTTTTAGCTGAGCTGAAGGCACTGCACCTTCTTGAAGTGCTCCAACCTCAGTGCTTGACAGCACAAACATCTGCTAAGAGAGCTGGAACTTTACTTTTTCTTATGCTGCTCCATAGCACCTCAGTCAGGTCACTTTTCTTCTTTCCTTTCCCACTCGTCATCATTTTACAGTGAGATAGGAGTAGTAGCCATCTCCTACAAAGTGCTTCACAAACCCTAGCAACTTGGGGCCTCTAGGTGCTACTGTAATACAAATAATAAATAAAGGACCTGAGTTTCTTGGTGACACAGAAGCTTCAAACAGTGAGTTGAACCTGATTTCCCCCATTACAGAAATGTATTGCTTGAAATACAGCTCTGTCCTCCTTCTCCAGCAGCTTTCCAGTGTACTCCCAGGCAGAGGGAGAAGCCAGGCAGGCAAGACCACTCCCACCCATGAGTGAGCAGCAAGATGTGCACTGCTGCAGCTGGCAAACATCAAGAGAAATGATCAAAAATCCAATGTCCCAAGCTATGCCTGTTACTGGATATCCTTTAGGGCTTATTGTTCTAGCCAGCCCTGCTGTGACTGGATCTTTAGGATGTTAGATTCTCGTTGAGATGTGACAGAATCTGTAGGAATTGTGAAACCTTCAAGCTGCAGCTCAGGTCTGACAGGAACCTTTGGCCTCTTCAGGCTTCCTACACACTTGCTGAAGCTGTGCAGGTCAGTGTGGAGTGGGATTTGTGCTGGACCTTTGAACTGCTGGTTCTTGCCTTGGTGACCCCCAGAGAGAAGCTGCTGAGTGTGGGTGAACGCTGAACACAGGAGCAGAGCAGCAAACCTGAGGTTTGGCTCCTGAATAGGAAATTCCTGAGCTCAAGCACTGCCTTAGCTTGTGGTTCCTCCTCCATCTCCCCAGTTTGTATCCAGGCAGGAAGAGAGGCTTCTGTACCACCTTCGGCAGACCACTCAGGTGGCTAAATCAGGGAATCAATTCCTTTCCACTGCCCAGAAAAAACAAAGAGCAAATCAAAGCTGTGGTCCAGACTGCCATAGCTGAAGTATGATGCACAGTCTCAGGAAATGCAAATATGTCTTTCCCTGCATAAAGAAAATTACAGGCAGACTCAACTCCTCGAGGATTTCTAAAGGCAGAGCTCTGGCTGCAGGCAGCAGCCCTGGCTCTTTTCTGCATCCAAGATGAACAGGAGGGTAACAAAAAATTCTCCTCCTTCTGGCCCTGCAGCATTCAAAGGTGGTGAGGAATGCAGAGCAGCTTGGATATGGAGCAGCCTCAAGCACACTCCTGCCCTGCTGGGACAAACATAGGCCACAGAAGGGACAACTGCTACCACCAAGTGCTAGTTTGAGTCAGGGGGCACTTCCCCAATAAAATAACCTCAAGATATCCACTTTGTGCAGAATGAAGTGTGAAGAAAAACATAAAAAATTATTTTACTATTAACAGTCTTAGCCTATTTTCAGGCTTAGGGGAAACTCCACCTCTGTAGTTACCTGTGACTCAAGGCTTAAGAAAAATTTATCGTAATCACATTTTAAAATAGCCCTTCATTTTCTGCTCCTCTCAACAGGCTACTTTGTTTCCTTCCTGGCAGGTATAGTTCGCACATGAAATGGAAAGCAGAATTGCTTAAAAAAAAAAAAAAAAAAGAAAAGAGTTGGCAAATGCTTAAAAAAAAAAAAAAAAAATGAAAAGAGTTGCCAGCCCTAAGCCACAGCACTCTGCCCACTCAGGAGCAGTGTGCCCCTGACTGGCTGTGCTCTCCCAGGGCGTCCTTCAGCTCGTGTGCCACCTGATGAGTGTGAGAGATTAATGCCCCCTGCTCAGAGACACAGTGAGCACAGAGAACCTCACTTAGAAACGGCAGCGTCTGCTCGTTCCTGCATTGTGTCTCCTCGCCTTTGATGGGCTCAGAAGAGGCTCAGGTGTCACGGGACAAAGGGCTGATACTGGGGACAAGCAGCAGAACCTAAAGAACTGGAGGATCTGGTTTATTATTTCTAAAGGAAACACCCCTAAGCCATGACTCCATCTCGGGCTGCCTCCAGGACATGGCCTTTCTCCTTCTGAGTCAGGTGGGAGGTCCTGGGGGCAGTTTTTCTGCCTGAAGTGCCTTCCACAGCACCTCAGAGCCTTGGGTGCTGTGGCCTGCAGAGCAAACCACATCCCAGGCATCAGCAAGGAACACATTTTCACCCAGCAGCTCCTGCACTACACCACAGCACCTGGCACTAGAATTGATCTTTGGAAAGGCACCCAGTATTTACCAAGAGATTACTGGTGATGCAAACTGATTTGCTGTATGTCTGTGCTTACACCAGGCCTAAAGATATCAATATTCAGCCACATGAGCTTCAGGAGCCAACTCTGGCAGTGAAGACAAGAAATAAATGTCAGGCTCTTCCACCTCAGCCCAACTGCAAGGGACATGGGAATACTGGCACACAGAAGCTTGTTTTCAGCAAGCCAGGGCACAAATGACTGAAAAAGACTTTGACACACTGCTTTCCTAATGCTTTTGGTCGGTCATGTTTTAAAAACTTGGCTCAGGGCTCCAGGCTCTCTGTCTGCCACTGGAATCAACAATTATAATCTCTCATGAGTCTGTTGCTATTAAAGATTAAAAAGGTTGATTTTGAAATCTATGGATTTTTTAAGGGAACTGTGAGCAGAGACTGTGCTGGAGTTCCAGGTTGTTGCTGCCTCAGCTCTGTGCTGGATTTAGTGGTTGTTTCCTGCCCTGTCCAGTGCCCAGTGAGACACAGGAACATCTTTACACAAAGGCAGCCTCATCAGGTGTTTCTGTAGGAGGCAGATTCCTCTGCCAGGGTTCCTTGTCTGCCATCAGCCATCACATTAATCGGGGCAGTGGGTCAAAACTCACAAACTTGGTCCACGTGGAATAAAAACTTCTTGGCCTGGCATCTGATTCTGTCCCTCTTACTGCTATGTTTGCCTTTGGGAAATCCACTGTGAGGCTCAGAAGCCAAGCTATAACTCTTGGATATAATGTTGACTTTGACTAATAAATTTGTTAATTGTATATTTTTAGGGTGTGTGATGACATAACTTAGCCTGGGATCATAATTTTTTATAATGTCCTGTTAAACAAACAAAGAAAGCCAACAAAGGCTTTTTCTTCCCTGAAATTCCCTCTTTGCCTAAGAATATGTCCCATCATCCAGAATTTATTTTGCACTCCTTGCAGCATAATGGGTCCATTTGGTATAATGCTGCATTAGCTAGCAATCATTTATGGCAACATGTTACCCATTAGATTGCTAGAAAATCTTGCAGCTGGTACAAACATCACCCTGAAACATCAATTCCCATCTCAGCATCTTGGTTTTTTCCCCTCTTCATGCTATGGATGAGCAATGCTGGAAGTGGATGATCCAGAGGTTTCTGGGAGGAAGGTTCCTGACATGTTCTGCAGTGCATCTCTTGCCCCTTATGGGATGCTTCATTCCTTCAGAGGGGAGGGGATGTGGTACCATCTAAAATCTTGTGGGTTGAGAACAACTTTGCACCTGCTTTGGCCCAGTGAACACTTCCAGGACTTGAAATTAAAATTGTCTTTTTTTCCTAATTTATTTTTGATTCCACTCACAGTATTATACAGACTCTTTTCATCCCCTCTCATGCAGCCCCATCTGCAGCAATAATGAACACAAGAAATGTTTCAGGACTATCAATATTTCTGCTGAGTCCAAGCCCATTTATGGCAGCAGTGTAAATCCAGAGGACCAAAACAAGTGGTGCACTCTCAATCCACATGCCTTACAAGCAAAAGACCCCAAAAAATGAGAAAATTCCAATTTTGCAAATGGAAAATATGGAGTAATGGAAGGTGGGCTTCTATGACTATGCCAATTTTAAGAGTATAATGCTAAAGAGATTTAAAAAACTCACAACTCTTCCAGGAGACATATGAATACTTGGAAATGCAGTTTATAATACCATTTAATATATTTTTTTCTCATAAGTTATGAAGGAAAAACCTAAAAATACCCAAAGCCTTTTTATGTATTTTTTCTATAAGTTACCTACTGTTACATGAAAAAAATTATTTGTGACTTAAGAATGGAGTCATTGTCACAAGAAAGGACTACATCTGGCATTATCTTCAAACTGAGGTCTGAAAGACCTAGCTGAAACAGAAAGGAAAAAGAAAGGAAGAGAAAAGCTTTCAAACCAGATGTTTGCTTTGAAATCTCATGTTGATCTTCAAATTATCCCACTTTCATTCAGGAAATCGTAGAGGATTAGAGTGCACTTTGCTGAAGCTGGAAATTTTGCAAGAACTTGTGTGGTACTGACAAGTCTTTTGAGGAGTAAAGCAGCCTCATCTTTTGTGTTTTAGCACTGAGGAGGAGCCTGGGCACTCTGCACCATTTCTGGTACACCCAGCACCAGGCAGCAGCGTGCGCTGCCCACGGCGTTCACAGCACCCAGCCTGGCGCTGGGCATTGCAGCTCCTGCTCTCTGTCTGGCAGCCAGGTCTGCTTTGTAGGCTGCACATCAGGGCACCAACCAGCCAAACAACTGCATTGATCGAGTCTAAGTGATTTTACAGGGGTTCTTCAAGGAGAAAGCAGCTTTTTCTATGACCCAGGTGATGTAAATCAATGACACCTCAAAGATGCTATCAGTTTACTGCTTGTTTGTCAGAAGGAAAGGAATTTGATTATTTTCTTAAGCCATCAACTAAATGTTCTTTATTTTTTAAGAGCATAATTTTGTATGGCTTGCTACTGGAAAGTAGGAAGGCTTGAATTCCTACGTTAGAGACAGCAACACTGCATGTACTAGTGCTCTGCAATAATGCTTCAGGAGGACTCCCTTGGACTTCATAAGGCACCTATTGTTGATTAAATAGTACTTGATTTAAAAAGCGTATTAAATGAGGACTTATGAGCAAATAAAAACCAATGTAATTTATGAAAAATTGTTATACAGCTGCTATTTCACAACTATTTTTGAATAATCAATTATTACTTTTCAGGTGTTAATACCTGAATACAGCAACTCCAGAACTGTTTATTCAGAATGCTGTCATTTAAACCATAGAAAACTTGTTATTACAAGCATGAATCCTTTGCACTGTGTTGCAGGATTTTGCTGGTTTGTTGTTTACCACTGGTGGTGTTTAGAGGTTGATTAGGAACTGCAGATCCTTTCTCCTATGCTATGACTCACTAAAAATTTCCAACAAAGCCCACTGCAGTGGGAAGGCTGCTGACTGCAGATTTTCTTGTCAGGTCCTGGATAGAAATCATTAACAATCCCACCCTCCTGTTGCTACTCAGGCTCTCAGGTCCCTTCAATTCCCTTTGGCCTCATCTATAGCCAGAGAGGGAGAGAGCAGAATGAGCAGACAGACAAACCTCTTCCACAATAATATTTGTCTACAAGAGAGTTAAGAGGGAAAATGGGGCTGGTTGTGCTGAAAAGAAGCAGCAAAAAGCCAACTGTGCCCTGTTGGTAGAGCCAAGGTCGGAACTGTCATAGTGAGGCTGAGACCTGTCACACAGGGGAAGCCAAAGAGTAGAAATTTTCCTGACATGGGAGTAAAAATAGACAGATCAAGGACATTGCATGGAAAGTATGAGATTTAAGTAAAGATAACACAAAGTGTGAATCAAAATAATCTCATGATAAGTAAGAGAAGCTGAATGTAGAGACAAGGCCTTAAACTTGACATAAGATGCAAGTAAATGTCTCAGAGCAGTAGATGAGAACCTCTTATGCCAGAAGAGGGATACAACTGCTTTATAAAATCACAGGCCTTGGAGCATGGGCATCCAAGAAGCCTATCAAGGGAATTTGCTTCTATATATTGCCTATACAGAAACAAAGGATGAAGACATGTTTTGCCACCAACAGACGTGTTTCTGTAATCTCAGTAACATTCCAGGTTCCAAAACAAACTCCAAAGGAAGTTGTTCTTACAGTCACAGGCTTAATTAGAAAATGGGTTGATATGTAACGTGGATTTACCAAGGATTTCTCACACCAACCTAGCCTGACATTTCCCCAAAACTAATTTCAGACCTGGAGAGAAGAGAAAGGCTGACGTACAACTTCTTTGGACTTCAAGAAGTTAAAATGAAGTCAGATACCCACAGAGTTTAAGATTTGTCTTTTAATGCTTCCAGAATGTAAAGCTGCCTGCTATACAGCAGACACCTGTCAAATACTGATTTTCACCGCACACGTATCTATTTCTATAACAGATAACCCTGAAAACATGGGGAGGAGAGAAGGTGCTCTGCTACTGGGCAATAGCTTTTGAATCCATGCATTTGAAATGTATTCATTTATCAGACTTTCTTCTTGAACCGGTCAATGCTTTCTTTATCAGGGATTTATTTGGACAGGCCTTTGACACATTTCTCAGACTTTTTCAACAAGTAAACCAAAACCCTTTACTTTTAATGGATTAGCCCCTTCCACGGTCCTGCTTTTCTGGGAGTGTTTTTGGGTTTATTGCTTTTCCTGGTGTTTACCTTGGATTGGCTTTATATGGTGGTATATATGACAGCTAGGCTGGACCTTCTGTCCACCTCTGAGGAGCCCTTTGCCAGTCTGGCTGAGAACAGTCCTCCTCCCACTACAGTGGGGGTAGGCAATCAGATGGGCACATCCTCACCCAGATCTTTGATCTTCCAGCAGTGGCTGGTTCTGATTTGCCTCACGTTTATAAAAGGGCTTTCCCCCACAAAAAACTGCATCATCACAACCTGCTGGCAGTAAAATTTTAGGAGAAATGGGTGGGAATTGCAACAACCATCTGATTCCAGAAGCAGGTCAGCATGTACAGAGGGATTCACAGGCTCTTCCCCACTGCACCTCCTTCGTGCTCAGAGAAGAATTTTGGACCAAATAGTTACATGAACAAAAGCAGCAAACGCTCATAGCAGGGCCTGACACCAAGCAGGCAGTGTTTACCTGCCATACATGGCAAAAAGGCATCAGCTTTTTCTAGCCAACATCTATGAATGACAACTTCTGCACCGGTTTTGCATAGCACATACTGGGATGGCTGCACTGAGCACCACACAAGGAATCTCATCTCAAAATTGGCCTGTCTTTGGTTTAGTGACAGTTAGTGCTGGGTGCTGCTGGAAAATATTTCTCAGGTATTATCAGAAGGAGCTCATGAAATTGGTGCCATCCACAGTGACCACAACAACAGCAAACCCAAGATCAAGTCAAATTTGGTCTCTAATCCAAATGGACCTTCCTCCTTTGTGGTTATTGCACTTCTCTGATCTGTTAGTAAAACCCTACTTTGCCTTGTAAGCTGAGAAGTGAAATTTTACCATATCTGAGCTTTACCATATCCCAGAGCTTCTAGAGGAAGATTAAATGCTGAATACTCTCCATCTGAACTTAGCCTACAGCTATTTGCATGATCACATAGCAGCCATGGTGTAAATTCCTGGAGAGGAAATATAATGTGCAGCTCTAGATTTGGGCTGTCACAGGGGCTCTGATCTGAAATCCCAGCTTATCCTCTAATCTATTATTGCACTGTTCATGAGCATACATTCACACTATCATTCATCTAAACTAGGCTAAGACTTTCTACAAAATAATGTGTGCATTATAGAAACATGATTACTTAAAGCACAACTAATGGTCACCAGTTCTTCACACAGCAGCCGTTTAACGGTGCTGAGTAGCTTTACACGAAGCTGATGGACACAAGCTGCCACTTTGCTTTCAAACACATAATGGATTGTCTCATTGGAGGGCTATATAACCTAAAATCTCATTTTTAAAATGGGCTATAGAAGCCTGTCCAATGTTCTCAACAAAAGGGTAGAAAATTAGAGGACTGAAGAAGAGAAATGGAGTGGGAAAAGCACAACATCAGCAAAGAATTTGCTACTGGCATGTCTGTTCCTGAGCGGCACAGTGTGGACATGGGAGCTCAGAGCCCTGGCAGAGGTGTGTGCTTTTCTGTTTTCCTTTTCTTTTTTAACCCCAAGAAAACAGTTTGTTTCTCTTTGCTAGGAAACAAAGAGCCCTCTGAGAAGATCTCCAGCCCAAGCTCAAACCAAACCAAACCAGGAGGACAAGACATCCACAGGCTTCCAAGCAGGAAGGGGAGCCCATGGGATCAGCTCTGGGTAACACAATCCCCAGCACAGCTCTGTCATTGGCTCACAGGATCCCTGGTCCAGCTTCTTCCTCTCAACAACCAGCTCTAGAACTTGAGGTGTCTGCCCCCATTCTCTTCAGGGATGGGAAACGGAGAATTTTCAGAAGTGAACGTTAAGGGTTTGTTGAAAGGCAGCCACACAAAACCTCAGGTGTGAGCCACACTGACAGCTTCCTCCTCCATCTTTGGAACAAGGTAAAAAAAGCAGGAAGGGAGATGGGAGTCACAGGAAAGGAAATGTCAAAGAAATCACTGCCTGAAAAAAACCAACTATTTTTTTTTTCTAGATTTGAAATTAGAAAGAAAACATCATCTCAAAGTTATTATGATTTGGGGATTATTTTCATTATTTACAGAAGAAATTAGATGGAAAGGGAAAGGTAATTAAATACCTATTCTTTTTCAACAGTTGCTTTACAAAGCATCTCAGCTACAGTCACTCACAGTGGGCTCTTATAGATTAAAAAACTCTATGTGAAAGGTGAAACAAATTGCAGCAATAATGCAGGCCCAGAAGGAATTTCAGAAAGAAAAAAAAGAAGGAAAGTGACACTTGAGAGCTTATGAAAGCAAAAGCTCACCCTAAATCCATGCAAGAGCCTGAACTGAAATTGCAGACATTATACCATTTTGATTAAATTTTGCTGAGTTCAGATCCTATTTGTCACTAGTCAAATGAATCATGTTTGATGGAGGCCCACTAGGCTCAGAAAGGAGTCTTACAACCAGCAGCAAACACTGCCAGCTCCTCAGGCATTTAAAAAAAAATCTTTGTGTAAATCCTTGGTATCTCCAGTCTGTAAGGAAAATTGAAATGGCTGAGATCAAGATGCCAGCCTGAGATGGATGGTATAACTAATAATCCAGCTAATTCATTAAAAAAAAAAAAAAAAAGAATACATTGAAAAGTAATCATTGCAGTTACTTTCTAGATTCTTTGCTACTTGGAAAAAATTAGAACCAATTAGCTACCTAGACATTTTCTGGCTAACCTCACTGATCTCCTGGGGCCAACTCCAGCACAGTCAGAAGGGCTGTGTGTCTTCTTGGAGGATAAAATCATATTTTGCTCAGTTCCTTTGCATCAGAGCTGCAGATCAATGCCACACGATTGACGTCTTTTCTCAGTTTATGGAGCTACATCTCTGCCTGTGGATCTGATGTGATCCCTCATTCAGGGCATAGAAAAGGTCCCCAGCTCTTTGCACCAGCTTTTCACAAGACTAAAGCTGGTGAAAAGCTGTACAATCGGTCAATCACCAGTCATTCAGAGTTCAGAAAATCCTTTATGATTGGATTTAGGAGGGAGCAAGCAGGGCTGTAACTCTGGAGGTTGCTCTTTTACTCCAGATCAGCCAAACCCCAGAGCAGAACAGTAAAATATGAAATGATGAAGCACCACAGAGAGTGCAACAGGTTTTGATAAAGCACATTGTGGCCAGTGGAGAAAATGATGATAACTACAGCAGTGCCAACTCCTGTGCTTAAAGATGCACAAGGAAATAAAATGGATTCTTCTTCCATTTCCCAGGCTACCGCCCTTGCCTCTGAAAGAACTGGCTCACAGTCAGCAAATGAAGCGCTCTCCTTCAGCTGCTTGTCATTTCTGAGGTGGCAAAAGGCAGCACTTTGGCTGAGAACGGCTCTGTACTGATGACTCAGCTGAAAAGTTCAGCAAAGACAGAGAACTTTTAGACTGAATGTTCTCTTTCACTCAGTGAGAACAAGAAGTGTTGGAAACCAATGTTTCCAATCACTGAGAATGGCTGAAGGTCAAGGCATGTTTCTGGGAATCTCATTTAGTTATGCTGTTATCAGAAGATTTTTTAGACATTTTTTCTGATTTCATTTATTTTTCTTCTGGATACCAGACAGAGAAACAGAAGTAGAGATATCAGCCTAAAGCAAAGCATGTCTAGATGTACTAAAATAGACCCAAGTAATCTTTCAGCTACATTTCTGCAAATGTCCAGTCTCTGGCTAAGGTGAGACCTTGCATTCACCACACGGCTACAAAGCAGTAGAACACAAATCCTGGGGATTTAGATTCCAGCACACCTCTGTGCTGTCAGCTACAAAACAAATGCAGACACAGCTACAATTAGAGCTAACTTTGCTAACTAAGATTTTAGTCCAAACTCCGTTTAAATTACCCTTAGTTTTGCCAAGAATCTGTATTCCCTACCCCTAGTCATTATTCATTCTCTGAATCTGACTTTATTTTCCTGTCTTTCCCCCAGAAAATGCTGCAGATACTCCCAGCTTGCAACAGAGCCAGGTATGAGAGTTTTTGGTTGCTTTGTTTGTACTTCCATCTGCACATCGTTGTATTTCTGCAACACAAATGGCTTCTCAGAGTCATGCAGAAATGTCCCTATTTCAGCCTGCCCTGCCCCAGCACAGCCAGCACCACGCAGCCCCCATGAATCAGCAGAGATCAATGCAGACCTTGCTATGGCAACACTTCAGGGGGCTATGAGGGAACTTCTGTGAGTCCATGCTGGCTCTCACACTGTCTTTCAGGTCTCCTGGTGAAACTTTCAGTGACATTAAATGGCAATTATACATTAAAGAGCCACATCCACCACGTTCTTTAAGAGTTTCAGGAGGATCAGAGGCAGCTGATTGCTTAAGGAACACGTACTGCCTGGTACTTTCTGATTTTCTCATCCATGTCTTTAAATACAGCTGATATTTTTGTTTTCACCTAAATTTAAACATTCTCTGATCCATGCGCAGGAGACTCGCTTAAAAGCGGCAACAGACAGAACATTTTTTCACGGATATGCCACAGAAGCTAAAATATCTTTTCCAAATAGTTGTCTAATGCACAGAGATGCCAGATAGACCAGCAAGGAAGACACAATTAATGCTTAAAGCCAGTGAAAAGCAGTAGCTGCTGCTTAGAGACCACAGTTCTGGTGGCCATATGACATCTGGGAAAAGTTCAGATCTTGACTATTACTGATAAATATCTGCATAGATGGAGCAGAGGCTCTTACTCTGAGAGCAGGGCACTTTGGTGCTGTCTGAGAAAATCAGACTAAAGTACATCTGGTTTGAAGTAGAGAAGGCTGATGCCAGAAATTTTGCACTAGTTCTCTTGAGCTTTACAGTTCATTTCTCCACTGGCTCCAGCGAGCCCAGGCTGATATTTCTCAGAGCATGCTGCAGGGCTTACAGTCATTTCAAAACGCTGTGCATACTCTCTATTCTTGGGTTAGGAATGCCTTCATGAGGAGCTTTTAAATCTTGGTACACACTAGGTGCTAAGTTTATACAGTTGAAATAGCTGCACATTTTCATTTCACAAAATACCTGCAAGGTTATTGTCTGGGTGTAGATATAAAGCACTGAGTAGCAGTGTGAAGCAGAAGGATGTCCCTTCGGTAGCCCCTTATAACCTCCTCCCTTGGCCTGAAATCAGCTTGGTTGCTGTTCTTGGGGTGGGTGTAAGAGAAATGCCATCCAAAGAAGCAGAGCCAAGTGTTTGGTTTGGAAGCTCAGGCAGAACGTGTCACATCTGAGCTGTGTTGCTCTAATTACCAGCTTTGTTCCCTCAACTTATGCGCCTTTTGCAGCAAACAAATGATATGTCACTAATCATGCAGGCAGTGACAAGAGAGACCTGGTACAGCTGTGCTCAGTGGTGTGGTAGATGCTGAATTCTCCCCTGAGGTTTGGTTGCTATTTCTCCTGTTTCCGTGAGGACAGGAGCAGCTCTGATATTCCTCAGTGTGGACCTTTCTTTGATTATGATGTCTCAGGCAAGCAACAGACGTGCCCTGCATTAGGGCTAATTAAAATCAATTAAATCATTCCACTGTAAGCTGCAAAAGAATAGACTGGAGAAGGGAACTGAGGGTGTCCTGAAGAGCAGAGGATCTAAGGCAGAGGAGAAACGCGTGGAGTCATTTTGCTACGTGTTGGATACGAGTGCTTGGGAGAGTATCACAGTGGTATCTGGGCACATTCTCCACTGCACTTCCTTCCCACACTCCCTTACACACCATTCCTCAATACCATCTGCTGGGTCCCCCACAGCTTGCCTCGCCACCAGATGCTTAGCAGAAGGTAGGACAGCCCAAGAAATGAGGACACTGGGCCTCAGCCTGACCTTAATAAATAACTGCTCCCACTGAACCCCCAAATTTCCCTCCGTAAGATGGAGTTGATGACACATTCACCCCATACTGCACCCTGAGCTCCACAGCAATTCCTCTCACAGTCATCTCTCAGGAGGTTTTTGAGCACTTCACGCTACTCATGCAGTTGGAGAGGAAGAAGGCAAAGTCACTCTGAGGCAAAACCACACAGAGATGGGAGAAAAGCTAGAATTTGAGTTCTGCTTATGTGGCACAATAAAGTACCAGGGAGGAGAGCCCCTGCTAGGTGCTAAAAGACTTGCTCCTGGCCTGTCAGAGGTTTCTCTCTATGGGCTCATTGCCTCTGCTTAAAAATAGACTGAGAGCCTTGGCAGTGCCACCACTAACACTGTAATGCCACTTCTGGGTGTTCAGAGCCAGCTTGGGTTTCCCTTGCAACTGCTCTGAGCAATGTGGATAGAATTTCTTCCTGATTTTGCTGACAGAAAATACCTCATCTGGACTGTGGGGCCTACACTGGTTTTGTTTCCACCCTTCCTGGCAAGAAACTCCACCTTTACATCAGTGTTCACATCAGTGTTCCTGTGTGAAGAAACTGGGATGAACTTACAGCCAGCTCTCTCTGCCCCTACACTGAGAGCACCCTGGGAGCTTGAAGGATCCCCATCTTTGCTGGCATTTGGGGATAGTCTGAAGCACAAGCTCTTGTACCACCTCTTCAAATGCTCAGCAATCTGTACAAGCAGGAGTTCCTATTAGCACTTCTTCACAAGCACTTGCACTATGATTCTTGAGAGGAATTTGACTGCACCATACCCACTGCTGGTAGAAAGAACAGCCTTGTCAGAGAAGCCACTTTTTTTAAACAGAGAAGTCCTGTAACTCACAGCTGCACTTGTCAGGGCTCTGCAACACATGGCTCAGGGCAAATGAGGAAAAGCTGGACAATTTTCTTTTCAGCCACTTGCTATGTGGTCAGTATCCCATTCTCCAGAGATCAGATCATGAAACATTCATCACCAAAGCCAGAGCCTTCACTGCAGCACTAAGGCAAATGATGTGTCCTTGTCCACCCTGAGTTTTAATGGACTGGCTATCCAAGTGCTTGAGATAAAAATGCCCTGGCCTAATTGAGGAGGTAAGTGCAGCTGACACAAACACTGCCCAAGCCTTTGGCATTGCCTTATTGTTCCCTGTGCAATAACAAAAATAAAACCATAAATTGGCTTTATTCATGAAGTTTTTAGTTCCTCACAGCTGCCAGCAAATTGTTAAAAAAGCACCAATATCAACTACAGAGTGCAGATGGTGGGACAGGGACTGGCAGACTTTAGTAACCATGAGTTAGGACACATTGGGGTAGAATTGTAATTAATCTCCTTTTTTTCCTACCCTCACAAACTTTCATTTGCAAGGCAGAAAATCCTCCCTGAGACCTGCATGCTGCAGAGACTGGGCAACTGCCAGGTGAAGGGATGGGAATTGCCCTGCTTCAGGTGTTAAGCACCTGCTTATCCCAGATTAATCTATGGGTCACTGAGATAGATAAGTAGCTCTGGGAGTTATGCAGGACCTCAAAGAATTACTCACTCCAAGACTGCCTTCTCCTTGCACTGAGCAATATCTGGCAAGTGCACTTGCAGCATCCTAGGTAGGTACATAGCTCTGCTGCCCCTTGTCTGATTTACCAGGCTTGGCATCAATCCTCCTGCCTTTGAGCACAAAGAGACAGTTTTACATTCTCCATCACAAAAAACCCCAAAAAGACATCTCCAGAAGGTAATTAACCCCTGTGAATACAAGAACCACCTTCTGAAAGCAAGGTTTATCACTGCTGCCTATAAAGTTCAAGGGTACAACTCCCATCCGTGATGTTTTGGTTTAATGTTAAAATCAGATAGCAACAAATTCAAGTCCTTGGAATCATGTTTGTGCTTAGGGAAAATCTGAAGTGATGCAAAGTGCTACTCTTCTACAAATCTGCTGAATAGACATATCTGTATGGATCATCCAGGCACAAGGTGTTCAGTCCACAAAAGTTTGTTCTTTTTCTTTCAACTATTTTTTTCATGAGCTTTTATCCTTCCTCTGAGGTTTGGAGTAAAATCCTCTTTGCCTGTGTAGTCAGGCAGGCAGGTTTCTGCAGAGGGGACACATGGCTGCATTGCAGAACTGAAATCCATTCACCTCAGAGAGGCTGAGCACTCTGGAGCTGCACCACCAGGCTGGATGAGCAGCTGCTCTTTTCCTACTGTCCCCCTCCAGGCTGATCGTTCATGTAAGGACTTTGGTAAGATTTCTTCCCCATCTCAGGCTTGGATGGGAGCAGTGTTTTCTTGTAGGGGGCTGGAAAAGCCTTCATTTCACCTCTGGTGGCCCCTCTGTCAACATGTAGTCCAAAACTATTGAGGAATAAACCCTGTAGAAAGAATCCAACCCCCACATTGCTGCTGGCTGTATGACCTGAAATTGCAGCCTGAATCTGGCTGAGGAGCTGTGGGTTTCCCAGTCCTGTTCCAGTTCAACCCCCTAGGCTCACCTCCAGCCCAGCCTTTCCTCACAGTCTGGAAATCAGCAAAACAATTAGAGAAAATGAAGCACATAGGAGCTGTCCCAGCATGGGGTTTTTTGTGGCATCATAGGTAATGGATGCAACCTTCATCCTAGATTTCACTGTGACAAAACAGGATATTTCCATTAGGTACTTGTTTTTTCACTCACAGCCACCAATAATCCAGTTTGGTCAGGGGTACATGGTCATCACATGTACATAACCATAATGTACATGCACAGACACAAAACAGCGCCTACCCTGAATAACAAATTTAACCCCTGCAATAGTATTATCCCATGAGATTTCACCGAAATACTACAATGATCCAAAGGCCTTTTCCTTTTCACTAAGCTATTCTTGTTTACAGAAGAAAATATACTTCATAATTTTACTGGTGATTTTGAGGGTAACAAATACATTTGTCAGTACAATAGTAGGAGACTTTATGCCCTGCTTGACAATTCTATAGAAAAAAATAATCCCCTTTGCTTTCTGGTGTAAACTGCTGCCATCACACATTTAAATGAGAAAAATCCAATACAGCAATAATGGGGTGATGGCTGGTTGGTTGGTCTCGATGGGAAACAAACTCCTCTGTCACTTCTGTGCCTGTTCTGTTCCTTCCTGGGCTAAGGGGACCCACATGGAATGTGACCTGGTGCATTAGTGTCACTCAGCATGTTCTGGGTGTAGCATAAGGGCAATGAAAACACTTTGGAAGCTGTCCTGCTTACTTGCCATTCCTGATCCCTCAGCACTCTAACTCATCATTCCAGCATTCAGGTGTAGTGTCACACAGTAAAGCTCCCCACGGGGCTTTTCTGACAGATATTATTGAGAAAGAAAAAACTCCCCTTCTCATTCATTAGAGGGCAGCATCAAAACCTAAAACTTCCATGGTGAAAATGCACAATCCCATCCATGCAATGACTCAATTTCACTCAAATCATGTAGGTGTCCAGTGCTGTCACTGCCAGTTTGCAGAGGGCAGGTTATTCCATGACAGTGCTTTGGGGGGATTAGCAGCTCTTGCCAATACTTCCACCAAAAGGAACAAGAAAAATGCCCCAAATCTCACACCTAACCCTTGCATAACCTCATGTAAAGACCAATCTTCTTTTCATCAGCCAGCACTTTCATTCCCACAACAGGGACTGTGCTGTGCAGGCTCTCCTTGCTCAAGGAGAGAAAAAACATCCAAGGAAAATCCTGTCTTGACTGTGAGTCTACATGGCCAGGTGTGGGCACACATGGCCCCCTCCACTCATCTGTCTCTGCTCCAAAATCCTCAGCCCCTGGGCTTTGGGAGCACATCTCAGATGGGCTGGCTGCTGGTGCCTGCAGGACTTGAGGCCATCACACCTCATGGTCCTTGACCTTCTGCTTCACCTCCGTGGCGTGGTCTCTACCCCCCCTGCTGAGAGAGATGCAGTGCTCACTCTCTCCTCCTAGGCAGCAAAATCTGGGCCAGATTTTCAGTGGAATTCCTGGCCAGACATTCCAGTGCTTAGCACCCACAAGTGGGCCTGCATTTTGAAAATACTCAAAGCCTGGCAGTTCCCTGCATGTTGTTTCCAAAAACCTGCACACACCCTTCATGCGCTTCACCACACGCTTCCCTCCAAGTGCCTGAATTTTGGACGGGATCTGCAGCTCAGAGTGGCACAAACACTCTTTGTTTAGTCAAGAAAAACAAGTACTGGAAGGGAGTGATAGTACAGAATGAAAAATCTCAATCCAGCATTCTCTCTTCAGGGTGCAACTATCTGGAAACCTGCACGTGAACCTACACACGCTTCACACAGTGTCTCATCCTAAATGAAAATGGGAGGGAAGAATACAGCGAGTGCTGCATCCAGAGTGATAAAATGATTACTCTGAAGAGCAACACACGGCATTTTTTGTTCCTGTGCACCTAATCATCCACCTACGTGGGTTTTTCTTTTTTATGCACTCACCACTGAATCCTCTGCTTGAACCCTTCTGCTGAAATGTGATGGAGCACCAGGATGTCTCCTGCTCCCATTCAGCAGCTCTCTGTGGCAGGATGTGATCTTTGTTTCTGCAAAATCCAAACAGCTCTTTAAACTGACTTTCTTGAAAAGATACAATAGAACCTCCACAAAAATATAACGTTCCAAATAAAAAGAAAAAAAGTTTAAGTTTTAAATGAAAACACCCTTAACTCCCTGAGGCACTTCTTATTTCAAAATGGAAGAATAATATTATGATTATGACAAAACAATCAGTAAAATTACTTAACAGTAAAAAGACACTTGGACTAACTGAAGCAATTCACTTGTCTGTGTTGAATTAACCAGATTGTTAAAACTGAAAGAAAAAGAGATTTTTTTTTTTTTTTTTAAAGTTCTTTTTGAAGCATACTCACAATGAGTTTGAATAAAGCTAACACCACCTACTCCAAAAGCAATCTGCATCCCAAGGAGTTGCTGCTTGCTTTGGTTTTATTTGCTTGTTGTTTTTATTTTTAATGTCAGTAGGGCAAATAATATCTGCCTGGTATGCTCAGTGTGCGTAGGGTTTTTCAGAAGGTGTTATTTGGTCTGTCAATGTGCTAAGAAAGCAAAAGTATTGTCTTCTGCCATGCTGAGCTTCTATCATAGTACAAACAGGCTTTTAGAGCCTTAACTTTACTGTCTCCTTGTATGTCATAAGCATTAGTAGAGTTTATTCCCTCAATATCCCTAAGTGACAGAAAAATATTATCTTCATTTTACACTCTAGGAACTAATGTCCACAGTACACTGAGAGTTGCCTGAAATATCGATGGCAGTCTGAGACAGACTCTAAAGACTGCTCTTTCCAAGCAGTATAAATAGTCAAAAATATTGCAAAAGTCAGTGAGTGGTAGAGTTAATTTTGTCCTTTCCAGGAGAAAGCATCATGGAATTTGGCTTTTTCCAGCACTCCCTATGCCTAGGGATCCCCTGCTGTATTCAAGACCAAAGAATCCAAGGACAGAACATCTGTAGTGCAAAGGCTGCAGAAGCAATTTCGGCAGCCAGCACACAGCCAGGATGGTGCAGCTCTGTCCTGTGCATCACAACCATCTCCTGCTACGAGAGGAAATATGGGCCAAGACATTGTGATTATCTTGTGGCAACAGTGAGATTTTTAACTTCTGCCTGCCCAGTCAGGAGGGATGAGCTGAAGGGATCTATATTTAACATCTCATCTAAGGAACGTCACCTTTATTAGAGGAGCAGCCTCCCCAGCTGCTGCACTGCAGTGTCACCCTCGATCTGTGCCTCAGCTGTGATGCAGGACCAGCTCCTGACCTCCCAGCCCAGAGGTAACAGCACTTCCCAGTTCAATGGAGCTGTTCTGTCACTGCAATAACACTTCTGGAGGTGAAAGGCTAAATATCTCTGGATTTTTTTCCTCTTTTGGGAAACTGTGCCTCAGTGTTATCTGGAGATGCTGGTGATATATGTGATCAGCCAAGGGTTCCTCACCGGCTGCTCTAAAAATATAATGTTCTCAAGACACACAAATTCAAAAGTTCATCAAAGACCAACCAAGCAGGGAAAAGATTGGCCATGTTCATCCAGTGGGGGTCCCCAAATCATGCTGGCCTGTTACATTCTGCAAATCTGGAAGCTGCAGCACTGCTGCCGTTAGCTGCTATTGTTCTTGTGGAGCTTGAGAACTCAGGGCTGAAAATTTACCTTATTTACACCAAGCAGCAAATAAGCAAAGTAGCAGAGTAATCGATTCTTTGGGCTGGAAGCTGCCCCTGAGACTGATCCAGCCCTGCCATCGCAGGCAAAGAACAGGGGATGAGGATTCTCAGTGTGAACAAGCTGCTGCAATGCTGTTGGGGGAGGAGACCACTGTCCCACAAAGGCTTGGAGGATGCAAGCAGCAGAGAGAGCGGCTCTCCTGCAGGACTGGAAGAAACAGAGGAGATCATATCTGTGAAAACCTGTGGAAGCAACTGGAGCTAGTTTCAAAAAAATAAGATTTTTGGTTTTGTCCCTCAGAAGAAAACTACAAAAGGTACACTAAATGTCCTCCTTCAAAGCCTTCTTGGGAGCTGTCCTGCATTGCACCAAGAATAGCTGGAGCCTGCAAGAGCAGAGCTGAAGAACACACCAGAGAAATGAGGAGCAAATGGCCACTTCATATCTGGCTTTAACTGTGCCTATGAAACCCTTCCTGGCACAACCACAAATATCCAGTTTCATCACAGCTATTTTTAGGCAGTTCTGTGACCTGCTTGGACTATAAAGTTTTTAATATAACAAGAGATACCGGTGTGTGTGGCACCTCCAGTGGATTCACTCCAGCTAGGAGAGCCTTCTCCCTGTGAACATCAGGGGACTCACAGTAGGGTTTTTGGATTTGGTCCTAGATGTTTTCCTAATTTTTCAATCATAGAGGAAAAAACTGGTACCTCAGATAATCCACTGAGTTTCTTTTACTTCTCACCACTTTGCCAGAGCACTGTGGGGGAGTCTGGTGAAATTTTAGGACCGTGAAGAGCTGGCAAGCCAGATTCTTAACAGAGACATTTCTTGCTACGGAGGTGAACACAGAAACAGAAACTGTAAAATATGGGTTTAAAGAGGATAATGAAAGAGAAACTTAGTCCAGAAGCGTACAGAAAGCTTGATCCATGAAAGGAGAGGTGCCAGGAAGGATCTCAAAAGGCCACAACAGAATCACTCCCTGATTACAGAAAGGAAAACTGTAAATAAAACAGAAGGGATTTTGTGCAAAGTGGATGTGCTTCTCAGAGTGCCCACCATTTATAACACTGATTGTGCCATTAGTCACATCTCCTGCTCCGGATGATCAAATATGGATGTGTTTTGAAAGATGGGTTCAAAGAACATTGACACACAATCTCTCGGAAATGAAACACCCAGTGTTCTGGACAAAAAGAAGCTCCCTCTCATCATGTTATTTTCTGGTTTTTAAGGTCTTTAATAGATTCAGAGAGAAGACTTATGGCAAGGCATCTGGACTCCTCAAATGCTGCATTAATGGAAGACAAGTGCTGTACAAATCCTTTCCAACGCTCCATGAAGACAAAGCAATTTGTTTTCTTACTGTCAACCTTTATTAATATATTGCGTTTCAGTTAAAGAAGGTCATCAGGATAAACTAAAGAAATGAAGAAATTAACAGAATGCATTTCTGCTGGCAAGAAAAGCAAGAAGCAAACTGTGAGGAAGGTTAGAAGTGCTAAAAATATGCCAGAACAATGGATCATCCTTCCTCTGCAATTTCCCTTTTTTTTCCCTCCCCTAACATCTGCAGCATCTTTATAGAAACTTATTTATCTCCTTCATTGCCTCTTTCTACAACAGGAACAAACACAGCCTTACTCAGCTAACAACCACACACCATGAGGAACTGTAATCTTAACAAAACCTTAAAATTCAGTTAATAACTACAGAGTTGACGTGTCACCCAGAATATTGCCTCTGCTAGTTAACTCCTAGGTCACTGCTGCAGAGTTTTGATGGAAAGCTGGATCAGGGGATGGGGTAAATAACTCAAAATCAACCACATGCATACATAGGACATTTATGAAAAAAAGTGAAATAACCAGAGGATATATAAAGGAAGATAGATTCAGGAAGACTGGAATCTCAGAGTATAGAGAAAGGCTTATACAAGTCAATTAATTTTACAACTTTCCAGCCCAGAAGATGCTCAGTAGATGCTCAGTTTTGTTATGTTTCTCTGCCAGGTTGAATGAAACTGATATTGAGCCAAAAAAGGATTCAAAACACAAAATAAATGGCTCTTGCTCCATTGACACCTTTAGATCCTTTCCTATTTAGGTACTCCATTCCTTTTATTTTCTGCAATATTCCTATTAAAAACTGTCTTTTGTAATGAAGAGCAAACTCTTTTCAGGAGATGTTTTGTCCTTTGCAGAGCTTCTACGCCCACTATTTGGACCTGTTCATGAGGGTCTAGGGAAACTGTAAGAGCACAGCTCTTCAAAATTCAGTTATTACACAAGGGATGAATAATGGAGAGTGTCTCTGTGGCATCCAAGGGGCAAAAGGTACCTCACTAGTTTGTTATTCATAAATGCTGCTAACAAAGTACTACTTTTTTTTATATGCAAGCTTTTTCTGCCAAGCCCCCAGGAGATTTGTCATTAGCAATCTTGATATCTTAATTATTGCACAGGCTTTTTCTGCCTTGGCTTCAGAGCTCTCAATAGACACGGCTGAGTCCTTGGCTAGACAAGATTCTCAGAGGCAAGGACCCAGAGTTTTCTCCATCTTAGAAATGCAAGGGTCTGGCCACTTGACCATAGCATAAAGCCTAAAATCTTAATTGTGCCAAGTAGTTATTAATGATGAACTGAAAGACAGCCTAATCCCAACAGAAATAGCTGAAACTCACCTTGTTTGGGGAAAATTTCTTCACCTTATACAGAATCATTTCACATCAATTTTCTCATGCCTTACAGGTAAGGGTATTGCTTTAACAGTAGCTCCATCAAGAATCCCTGTGATCCTGTTGGGAGTTCCTGTGTCCATCACTGATAGCTGTAATTCTCTGAATTAATAGATTTGTCAATCTTATGGTTAGAGAGAACTACTACAGGCCTTGGGTCTGATCTCCTGTGTAACATCCCACAGACTGCCCCTGGCTGTTCAGAGAATCAGGGAAATGCTGCAGCTCTGCAGGGAAAGGCAGCTCTGGAGGTGACCCAGCCTTCTAAAGCAGGACCATCACCAACACTAGACTGACTGTCACTGGGTCTGGCTGAGGCCTTAGAAACTACAAGAACTCACAGCTTCTGAGTAAAATGCTCTGGTGCTGCAACAACCACTGGCAAATCAGTTTTTCTTGATGCCCTCCTCAGCTGCAATCCATGCTGACCCCTTGCTCCTGGGGAAGAATTCCCTTGTTTTGTTGAGTTTCCAGTTTCTCTTGGTCCAGTCCTCAAGCTTCCCCTGTTCCCTCTAATGATGCCACTTGGCAACCCTATAATCCCATTTTTCTGTTGTCCACAAGTTTCTCTAAGATGCCTTCTCTCACTAAGTTTTTGGTGTAAATATTGAACACTGCTCGCTTCATTGTGACCACAGTATCCTTTTTTTAATAGTAGCTGCAAAGCAGGGGTTAAAGACACTGATTACTACTCATAGCTTGAAAATTGGGCAGACTACTGGGCTTTAAGTCTGTTTGCACAACCCATACACACGATGGTGTACGGCAGACAAGTGACACAGAAGATTTTTCCCATATAAGAACAGATACCTAGTCTATGTTAGTTATCCATCTGCAATTGGAATTTCAAGGTAACATATCACCTTCCTCACAAGGGTGGAACGAGCTGCTCTGTGGACATAATTACTCACAGTGCTTATAGAGGGTGTTCAGAAAATTTATAGCAACTGGAAAATTTTATAGAGCTACTTAGACCTTTGCCATAATCCTACCGTGTAATAAATAAAATAAACATGGCCCTGCTTTTCAAGTCAATATTGTACAAAAGAGACTTGCCCAGACTTCTTTTCAGAACCACTAAACATCATAACTGGTAAATAAATGAAAAAGTTTTCTCAGCTCTGTTCTTGGAGAAACACAGCTTAGATTTGATTTGCTGCTATTCATGAGGGTCACACTGTGCTCCTTTTTCATGCATATTTAAGTGGCTGTTAGCTTTTTGCAAAACATTCCCCGAACCTGCAAATTTCATGAGTTTTTCCTGTAAGTGGATTATATTACATTTCTCAATCAGCTCAGTAAAAGTCAGCGATTACAGTTCAACTGCAAGCTTATCCTAGGGACAAAATCCCTTTAGTCCGGAGCCAAAGGGATGAGTATGTCTGATGAAATTAACTCTTGCAGAAAAGAGCTAACATTCACACACATTAATTGTTCATCACTTACAATGACTCTTCTGCTCTACAAACCCACCAGGGCTTCTTCAGGCTTTTTTTTTTTCCAAAGCTTAGTAACCTATGCAAGGTCAATGCCTCGGAAACTCGGGAAAATGCATTTGTAGTGTTTGTGGGATTAAAGAAGAAAAAAGAATCCATGAACTGGGTTATTTTGCTCTCCAGAAGAAAGAAGCAGAAAGCTTTGGAGGCAGTACCAAGCGGGGCTGCATGGGAAGCAGTGTTGGAAGGGGCACCTGCTCTCTAAGGAAGGAAGGAGGGTCCCACAGAGAAGGGGGTGATGCATCAACAGGCGATACCTCCCTCACAGCCGGTGGCATTTAAATGTCTCGGATTTCCTGCCTCCTTGGTGGCTGGGCCCTGCTGAGCTCATCTCCAAGTGCTAAAGGAATTCCATCCTGAGGAGTGGGAGGGAAATACCAAGGGTGGGTGAAGGAGGGTATCGCTCACTGCTGAGATGAAGAGGCAGCTTTCAGATCCCTGCATCTCTGATTGGGTGATATGGGCTCATCAAGCAGGCTAAGGGCTCAAAAACATGCAATTTAAATCATATCCTAGGAGCAAGGAGAGGCTGAAAGGACATACCCAGTTCTGGGAGCAAGTAGGAAAAGATGGTGAGGACATTTGCCAAAACAAGGTGTCAGAAGGAGCAAATCTTGCTTGTGCAGATGCCTTTATTTTAATAAGAATTCAGAGCTGGGATGTGTCACTGTTAATCCTGTATTGGAGAAAGCCAGAGCCCTGGAAGAAACTCCTCCAGCTTTGAGCATTGAAGTAAGAGAGATGGATTCCCTGAGCTCCCAGGGCACGTACTGGGGGAAATAAACTGTAAAAGAAAGAAATTATCCCCCCTCCCAAATGAGTTCCCCCTGTTCTCAGGCAGAAGGAAAAATCTTGAGGGAGAACTTCAGAAAAAGAAGTGTTGAGATGTAGAGAAGCCAGGGGCAGTTGGAGACATTCCTAAAGGGTCTTGCAAGAATGAAAAAAGTTCCAAGGAATCTCTGAGCCACAACAGCTTTGACACATGGCTGGCTGTGCAACATCTGAGTGGATGTAATAGGTTTTCTGTGAAATAATAGGCATTTTAACACTTCAAGCATCAAGGAATTGCCCTTCCTGGCCACAGGGTTCATCTGCACACGCACACTCCCATAAATCCAGCAGGATTTCTGGAGCAGCCTCTCCAAATTTAAATCAAGTTCAAGCTTATTAGCACATGTTTATCACCTTAGATTACATCACCAGCAGAACGATTTTCTCCTGGGATGCATGGTTTTGCCAGACAAAACTGCAGAAGGGTCACTGGGGCTGTTCAATTACTCCAGAGTGACAACACTCAACTGCTTCAGCACAAAGCACACAAAAACCATCCTCTCTTGCCTTTTTCCCCTGACACCAGGTCCAGCAGCATTCCTGATTCACTGCATTGTAAATGCAATTTTGTTTGGAGGAGTTTTACTTCTATGGCTCACTAAGAGGCTTAATTGACTCTTGGCAGAAGGGCCCTGCTTGCTTTGCCTCTTGCTGTACATATTGTAACTAATGCTGCCTTGATTCTTGCAACGAGTCTATGGCTACAGAGCTGTGCAGACAAATCAAGCTTTGAACCCTAGTGCTGTTTTTTCTGGGAATATCCAAACTGGGGAGCAGTGCTGAGAGGTTTGTGGTGCCCATTGCATCAGACCTGGCACCTGTCTGTGTAAGTGACTGATCCAGGGATGGGAGAGCTCCTACTTGTGGGCACCCTCTGGAGTCACCGATGGGGCTCTGAATGCTCCAGTACACATCATGGAACATTTACTTAACCACAGCCCTTGCCCTACATGCCTTGCCTTTTGGCAATCTGCAGCTCAGTAACAAATGGAAGGATGACATCTTTGCTTCCAAGAGCAGAAAACATCTGGGTGAGACAGCACCACTCACTCGGGCACAGAAGTGGGTGTTGTGAAGAGATGGGGGATTTTGAACTGCCTCATGTTGCATTGTGTAATGTCTCTGCTGTTTGACAGTTTAATGATTATCACAGATTTTAAAGTTAATTTGGTGATCTCTGAAGAGAAAAAAACCCTGTGTTTATTGATACAACTTGAACCTCAGTAAAACCTGTGGTCTGTGTCATGGGCCACATTCTGCACAGATTTGATTGCTGTGCTGACTTTGTCCCCTCATTAGGTAGGAAGCTGTGGTATGTAAAGTTCTCTTTACCAACTGGGAAATTCAAAAAACCCCCTTGATTTTGGGAATTATTAGACTTCTGTCATTAGAATAAACAAACCTTTTCCCCCTTCTCATTTGTTTCTTCTTTCTAGAAATTTCTGGTTGTGATAACTCAATATTGCAGTACATTAACACCCTCCATAATTAATTTTTTCACCATATTTGTTCTCTCTTGGGAAGAGAGCGAATATTGAAATTACATGAGGTATTTTAAAGTCTCTGTTTGTCTATTTTATGTCTGCTTATTAAAGACAAAGTCAGAGAACTACATGCTGTGTTTGCCACTGAAACTCATAAGGGTGGAGGGAGTTTATGGATCCCACTGTGGAGTAGTTCTTAATTTCATCATGTTGGAGGTCCACTGGGCTCTCCCATGCCAGGCTAAGTCATAAGTGGTTGGTCACTGGATCAACTTTTAATATCTTCCCCAGACCAAGTGGTGCTACTCCACTGACATCACCTAAGCTGGATTAGTTTACACTGCTGGCAAATTTGGCCCAACATATTTAAACTGCAACAAGTTAAAATATACTGAATTTCTTTTCTCTGCTAGAACCCATCAACTCCTACAACTCTAGGGAAGGGCTGTGAATTCCCCTTGGCTTACAGGAGGATTTCAGAGGAAGGCTGACTGATGCATGGAGATTTGCATCTCACATGGGCACAGGCCTGCCTTGTGTTTCCAGACAAATGTGCATTTAACAGTAGGCACAAGGTGTGCAAAACCATACATTAGAATAGATGCTTTGCCTTTTGGTTTCATCAGCTGACCTTATCATGTGGCAGAAATCCTACAGACAACTACTCTTAGCAAACAAGATTACTTACAACAGTAAGGAATGTGTTTCATAGTGCCAAGCTTAGAAATGCAGAGCAAATTGGCAGTGTTTGAATGCTTCATTTTTTTATACATCTTAGGCCGGTCTTACCATCAGGAATAGGGATAGACAGTTTGCATCTCTCCTTTTTGTTTTGTATTAAAAAACACAATGCAAACAGAAGGCAGAACTGGCTATTTATATCAGCTCCATCGGAAGTGGTGACAGGTATAATTACAGAGAAGAAATTACAGGGCTTATTTCAGTGGCATTTCTCCTGCTGTTCCAGAGAAGATAAAAGATTGAAAGTGTTCCTGACATATCTCCAAAGTAAAGATGCTTCAGTGCACTGTTCAGGTTATTTCAGGTTGATTAAAGTCTACCTTCACCAGAACTCAGAAGGGAACAGGCTATGTGGGGTTTATCTGTTGGCTTTGTCAGCTCCAGGACACCAAGCAAGCCTGGAGCTTTTTCTTTTCGTTTGGTTGCCCACTGCCAGGTAGGGAAACCCTGTGCTAAACTCATTTTACCATTTGCCCTGGCAATCTACTCGCTCTGGCCTCCATCACTTTTATTTTGCCCACCACGTACAAGATGTGGCTCAGTACCGAGCAGGAGCCTCATGCCAAGCTTATTTCTGCTACAGCTTTACAGAATTGGCAGCTGGTTTTGAGTTGCACCTGATCTTGGCCAGCTTCCCCAGCACTGGGCTGGTGCTGTCCAGGATAAGCAGCAGTCCTTGGGATCCACATGAAGTCACCCAAACTGGGTCAGACAAAGACACACCATTTTCATCCCAGTAGCACCAGTGCAGCAGTGAGGGCAGAGCAGAGCTACAGGGTGTGAGCAGAGAGTTAGATGACACCAGAGCTCACTGGTTCAGGGCAGCTCTGCAGCAATTTCAGAGCATCCAGGAGTGCATCACTTCACAGCACTGAGACAGCTGCTCCCACAGCCACTGCTCCAAAAACCTTTGTCAAGTGGCACAGAACGCAAAAGGTGCCTGCTTGAAATTCAACAAAACCTTTACTCTTCCTCCCAGAAAACCAAATACTAAGGAGAAGACATTTAAAAGGCTCTCAACAGCAACTCTAAAGAACAAGGAGCAAGAACAGAAAGCAACAATTGCTCAGTTACTTTGCCTGGATGGGGTCGTTTGAAATAATGTTGTCCTGTTACCTAGCAACAGAGAGCTTATTGCTGGGCTAGTTACAACCTCATTCATATTTGTCATAATTTGGTAATCAGAATCGATCATAAATAAGACCAAATACAATCAACTGCCTTATGTTTGCAGTTAGAATCAGTCTAAATCAGAGAAGGACATTAAGATCTCAGTCATCTCTTCTGGGTCATTTATTCCCATTCTGATACTTCCACTTGGATGTTACCATATTGTCCATTACCATGATCTCCAATTAGGGCTCTGAGCTTATTCTCTAGCAAGAGACATCTCTAAACACAAATGAAGGGCAGCATTATACCCAACTTTGGCTAGACTCTCTTTGTCAGCTCTGTTTCCTTCTCCATTTCAAGTACTTTATTGCCAGCTCTTCCAGGCAATTCACATCATTTGAGTGAAACATTCAATATCCCCTTCCTACCTTGCATTTTTTTTGCCATGAGCATGAGAACTCCAACTCTGTCACCAGTGCCAAGCAGAAAGCTCAGAGAAGTGACAGTGTTGAATAGCCTCAATACCTGCCCAAATATCTCTGCTATGCAGCAGCTTCACTTGTGTCCCAAAACTGCTTTGGTGGCACTTGGGTGTGATGCTTACACAGCAGCTCCCACAGCTGAGCTCTTACACACACACAGGGCTCATCTGACAGCTGTCTGCCTATCACACAGCCTGGCAAACACAGCTGAGCAGGAAACTTCAAGGATCTGAGGCTGCTTAATCAACTGTTAGGATTAATTGGAAATAGTCTTCAAATACAGAAAATGAATCTGCAGAGAACTTCTCTTGCTACCCACAGATGAAGCAAAATATTAGAGACAGAGTGCAAGACAAGGTACTCAGAACACAGGGCACAGGAGAAGCACTTGAGGAGGCTGGGAAACAGGATAGGGACTGACTCAGAGTGACACTCAGCTGCCCAACTCCACATCTGCTCACACACTCCATCCCCAGCCCACATCACTGTCTTTGAGAGCTGGTTTCACTGGGCTGGGAGACACGTGGGGAGAGTGGCTGGGTATGGCACAGACAGGCAGACCTCCTGCCCCACAGACATCACTGTGCCTGAGCTGATACAGCAGCTGCCTGTTCCAGGCACCAACAGCCTCTTTGCACCTTCCCTGCTCCCCCGTGTGGGTCTGTTACTCCCCACCTCTAGCCCTGGTCCTTTGGGCATCTTTTCATTGCACAAAGAAAATTTGTTCAAATGAAAAAACAAATTTTCAGAGCTGCTTCTCTGCAGTACAAGAGTGATTTACAAACCAGGAAATTAATCTGTGTACCCCTTATGGTCTAAGCATCTTGCCTCTTGCTCCCAGCATGACTGCAGAAACACTTAATTTTGAGAATTTCTCATTCATGTGCCACATTCACAAATCTACAGATTTACTCCATTCAGTGCAGGGTATCCTCTCCACTCCTTCCCCATGGAAGGGAAATCTTTGTCTAAACGGATGCAGTGGGTGATCATGCCATTAAATACTGGCCTGTGCAGATACACAAGGAGGGGCTAAAAATGTGTATGAACTGTTGAGAAAATGTGCTTTATGCCAGGAGCAGGAAACCCACTGCAGGTTTGGGCCTGGCTTCAGAACAAGACAATGCCTGAGCCACTGCTTGTCTGTCCTCATTGCTCCCTTGCCATGGGGAAGATGTTCTCTAAATAGTCCCATTTTCCTGGGGCAGCTTAGTCTGCAATGGGGGCAGGAAGTGGGGAATAAAATCTCTATTCTGCTCTACCACACTCACATGAGGAATGGCGAGCAAGTTTTTCCCATATCCTCTGCCAGCTTCAAATCACAACCAGCACACCTTGGTCCCTTCCCTTCTTTTAATGTCCTGCTTGGACAAGAAAACTGCACTTCCACAGCCTCCAAGATCCTTTCCTATGGCATCTCCTAACAGGAATGACCTAGCTCCTTTCTTCCTCCTCCTTTGGACTGGATGAACGTGGCAGGCCCAGCCAGAGCCTTTTCCATCTGTGCCTATCCAAATCAGTATAAACAAGACATGTCAAAACAACTCACCTATGTAACACTCACTCCCCATTTTTGCTAACCTGGAATAAGTTCTCCCTGGCTGCATCCATCAAACCCTGGTGCATCTCTGCTTCCAGCCTGGGGAAACAGGTGCTAACACTGCTAAAGGCAAAAAGGCTAAACCTCCCCAGAATGAAACCATAATTGATGGTGAGGTTTTATTCTTGTGACTTCAGACATGACACAGGAGCTAAATTTATATGCATCACCGAGGCACTGAGAACAGAACAGACCACACACCGAAAACAATCCACAATTGTGGTAACAGCAGCACCAGCAGCGTTCAGGCAGGTGTGACGGGGAGGGAGCCTGCTCAGAATATCTTTCCCCTCTTTTTGGATACTCTCACTCCGCCCTTTGAAAGGCAGCAGCAAAGAGAGAAGCGTGGCTTTCTATAAATGACTGCACATTCCTCCTGCTGGGAAAAATATGATGCTGGGGAACACAAGCAAGAGCTATCCTTCACTGTAGCACTTTCCAGGACCTGTTCCAAAGGATGCAAGGCTCCCTGAGGGCCATCACCATCCTCCTTGAGGGAACATTGGCAACCTCCAACAGCATAACTTGACTGGGAAGTAGACAAACTCTTTTCCAGGGATTGTAGGGTGTGTTTGTGAAGCCACCCTTTCGTGGCAGAATGTTATGGGAAGCAGGAGAGGCTGTGCTGCTTTATCTTACAGGTGATGCTTTCCTCACCTGTGTCTCTGCAGCTTTTCATAACTTTTTTTAATTGAAATTCTCCCAGGAGAAGCAGGACTGCAATCACTAATTTGTATTTTGGGCTTTTTGTTGTTGTTTTAAATGGATGAAATAAATGTTCATCTATAGATCAGAAAGCATCTTGGCAGGATTAGTGGTCTGGGATCATTTCAGCAACTGCCCAGCTTTTCTATCGGAGCAAAGAGAAGCCTAAAGACTCAGATATTCAGTTGGAGAGAGTTGGAGAGCTAATGCTTGTCCTATTTCTGTCTGTGTAATCCTTAATGTCAGGCACAAGTGTTGCAAATGTCTGACTCTTAAGCCCATTTCCCCACATTGTGCTTATTACAGGCTTTAATTTACCAAACCCTGGACATGATCTCTCTTGCCCTATCACAGTTTGGCCTTCTGCACATGCCAAATCTAAATCCCATCATCACCTTCATGATAGCTGAGCTGCTCCTACAATGCTCCATCTTAAAACTTCATACAGAACCTCAAATGCAGTCTCAGCATCTGCTCATCAAAACAAAACTGCGTTTCTAAGTCCTAAAACTGGGGAGGGGTGTCAAAAAGACATGGCTCTGTTGAACTTTAGAGCTCAGAAGTCCAAAGATTGAGTGTTATTAACGTGTGTTTAAAGCAATCTCACTGTCTCTGGAATTCTGACTCAGGAGCTCTGAACATCTGGCACAGGCAGCACTTTTGCTGCAGAGCAAGTTTGCAGGCAGGTTAGTGCATCTCTGGGGCAGATTTGGGAGAGTTTGGAGCTAAAAGGAGAAGCCTTATTAACCAATAAAAGCAATCCCATAGTGTTCCCTTCCTCCCATGGAATTCCAGTTATTAAACAAGAATAGGTGCTTTAAAGAACATTTAAGCTGCTTCTGGCTGATCCATCTGTAGGAAGTTCCAGAAGGTTTAGTAACTGAGAACATTAATTAAAAACAAGTTTCTTGTCACTGCCTGGGAAGCAGCTGGCCCAGGCTGTGGAGGCATGCTAATAACCAGAAGGGATGACAGATCTGACTGGCAGTCCCTGACCTGCTGGCAGCAGACTGACCACACCAGGCTTACACAGAGGCTGGAGCCTCAAAATCTGGCTGGGATTAGGGAATTTTTGCTTTTCAGGACAGAACTAAGAGGTAGTTCCTCCTGTTAGGGGAGGTGGACACTGTAGACATCTCTATTCATAGCTCATTCTCCCATCACAAATCCTGCAAAGAAAGCATCTGGGGAGCTGCATAAAATTTCAGTGCTTTGATAAGGACTTGGGGTTTTTTTTTTGAAGGGTAACAGCTGACTTATAACATTTGTTAAAGGCTGCTCTTGTGTCACTTCTGACAGAAGGATGGATGCACTGCAGCTCTTTAGGTAACTTCAAAAAACTTCCCCCCCATCAGCTCACTTTGTGCTGCCTTGCTGTGCTAGTTAATTTTCTTTTGGTGGTGTTAATTATTGTACTGTCTGTTAGAAAGACATTTTCACTACCCTTCAGTCCCACGAAGTGACAGCAAATTGCTGCAGCAGGAACATTGAAGAGAAAACTCTTCCCCTCTCAAAAAAAATTCATAGTGCTCCAAAAGAACAAGGAAAAAAGTCAATTTGTTATTCACTAGAGAACATATTTTGCTGTCCTGAATAAACACAGCGTCAGTACTCAGAGTCTGTCTGGAAGAGCAGGGAAAGGGAACTCACAGAATAACAGATGTTGATGCACTGCTTTTAAAAAGAGCAGAGAGTGATGTGTCATGAATGGGAATAAAAAATTTTGTAGTTCATTTGGGTTTTTTTAAACAATCCTGAAAATTTTGGTTTGGGATGGAATTTGGAAGTCTTGTAAAATACTGGCTTGCAACCCTGCAGTCAGAGTCAACATTGTCACACTGTGATGGGTGAGGTTAAAACTGGCTCTTCTGTTTTTATTTCAATGCCCCAGGCTGAGAAGTGCCCCGGTTCTGGAGCTGATTCCCGAGGTGCTCGCACATCGCTGGGGAGCAGCACCTGGAGGGTAACAGGGCACATGGATCAGGGTGGTAACCATTTCAAACATCTGATTTTAATCTGCTTCCTCAAGCCTGCAGAGGCCTGAAATGATTTGTGCCTTGTCTAACCAGGCTGAGACAGGCAGAGGGGGCCAATTTGCTTCGTGTGAAAGAAGTGACAAACTGAGTCTGGATTGTCATAACCTGGATGGGGACAGGGGCAATCAACTACTCAAGAAAAGGTGCTAAAGCAGCAGATCCAAGCTCACCTGGCACAGCTATATCATTGAAAAATACTTAAAAAATCAAAACAGAGTCACTTATGTTTGCAAAAAAATTCTTTTCCATGCTGTTTAATAAAGGTATTTTTCAGATGGAGTGATAAAAAAAAAATTAAAAAAAAAAAAAAAATCACAGAGCTTACTTTTTACCATGTTGCTGACTAAGCCTTCACACATTTGAAAAGCACCATAAGACTTAGCTCCTATTGAAATTCTTATCCAATCTGGTCCAAGTAATGCCTGTGACTTTCGTGGCTTATTTTTTTCAACTCTTATTCAAAATCTTCAGGGATTGTTTTTTGTTTGTTTTAAGAGGTAATATTGTTTGAATAATACTTGCAGTGGTCAAAACAGAAGTGTGACATCTCAATGCAAAGCCTGTTTTCACAGTTCTGTGGTACAGGTACAACAGATAAATGTTTACAGGTGCACTGACTACTACAGGTGTAGAAAAGAAATACTGGGAAGGAAATTAGTGCATGTTGCAAAAGTCATTGTTGTGATGGCATTGCACTCCTGACATGATCACCATGTTTAATCTCTCTGCATAAATCACCAGCCAGTCAGGCAGCATGACCTCCCTTTTGCATTATATTACTTACAACATATGGGAAATATCACAAAGAACAAAAGCACATGATTTTGCTCCTCCTCTAACTTATGCACAAGTCAGACCTCAGCACTGAGGTCCCAGACAGCCTTGATTATAATAAATTGTCATTGCATTTGATATCTAAATACTCTCCCAAGCAGATTTCCTCAAAAAAACCCTGCACCTTGACATAGTAAGCCCCATGACTTACTACATGCCAGAAAATTGCTTTATTTAATATGAATTCAGGAATATGGAAAAGATCTTTGAGTATGAAAGAAGGCACTCTTTTTTGCCTTTATATACAGAAAATATTGTTAGATATCCAAAAAACAAACCCAGTATATGCACTTGCACAGACACATGTGCTGCTATAGAGATTGCCACTACAACTGGAATACCTAAACAAAACCAATGCATCTTCTTCCTTATGAAAAGGGCTTCAATCAGTGCATTTCTGCTGTTAAACCAAATGCATACCAAGCAAACCCAACCCCTTGCCTTCTGCACTTAGTGATGTTGTCACTTACGCAGACAGCATTTCACTGCCTAAGCAGGAAACTTTATGAATAAAGACACATTTTAATCCCATCACCATGTATTAAATGCAGCTAATATAAGTGTCACTTCTGCAGCATGGAGCAGAAAATTCTTTTATTCAGAGAGACAGATACCATTTTGTCCTGCCTTTGAAACAGCTGATGGCAATAAACTCCCCTAAACAGAAATGGGCCGAGAGCAAGTGTGTCAGGTAGATGTCATTACGAGAAGCAAAACACCAAAATTCACTGAACTGTTCCCAGCAGCTCTGTGTTCTGTGACAGTTACAGCAGATGGGAAAATCTGTAGTAGTCTCTCACACAAGTTTAAAAAATAGGAAGATTTAATAAATGGAACATACTTAAAAATCCATCAGTAGCCCAGCCTTGTTTCTGATAGTTGATTCAGTTTATTCAGTGATATCTTGTTTTCTGCTCTCTGCATGCTGAATACTCTTCAGTAATATAAATGTTGGAAGTGTATGTTGTTATTACAGCCTAAGGATGAGGGAGGTAAAACTGTTGGGGTGCAGTGATACCTTTTAATAAACCAAGTGATATGGTGGAAAAAACAGACTGGCTTTCAAACATGCAAGACCTGTACCCATGATGCTCCAGAAGCACTGACTGCCCTTCCCTCCCCAGGTTTCTAATTGATTAGTATAATTGGGTCATACCTACAGCCATTTTTCTCAACTCAATTTATTTTTATCTGCACCAGAACAAATGAAGTGCTTGTTGAGCCAAACCCTTGTACATCTTATAGGGCTATAATCACTGGTCTAAAGAGAAATTCTTTTCTTAGGCAACAACTCTCTGCAAGAACAAAGCACTTCAATAGTATACATTTATTCTCGGTTGTTTGGGGGAAGTTCTATTCTGACAGCAGAAGAGAAGGACAAAACTCCTGATACTCACAGCAGCAAGTCTGCAAGATATGCAATGAACAGCACATTTGTCATCAATCAAGCAACAGATTTAATGTTTAGATGCACTCACCAACATTGCTTTGTATTAAATAAAAGGTCTTATCTCTTGGTGCTATTTCTTCTGACATTAACATAGCATCATTTATTTATCTCTGCACTCTATTCACATTTTCATATTTACTTTAACAGCCCTTTAACGTTCCCAGTCAAGGAAATATGTTGCTGCTTTTCCTTAAAGGAAACCTGGAATTCAGAAACAATTCTGCAGCAGATGAACTCTTATCTGATACTGCAACTGTAACAAAATCTCAGCCTCATTGCATGGCATGGATCTCCTTGACAGCAGCCCATAGATCCAACTCCTCTTGAGATGTCCTGCTGGACTTAACAGCAAGTTTAAGAAACCAAAACTGGATCGCAAAGACTACTCAACAATGTAAGCAACGCCACCAGGTTAGGGCTCTCTACACTCAGCTGTGCACAAGGACTCAAACGTGCTCAGGATCTCAAGGGATGGAGTAAGGGCACAAGAGTACGGCTAAAAATTGGTACTGGATAAGGTGCTTATTCCCACCACTGTCAAATCCAAATTTAACCAAAACTCAACCCCAAATGGAAACCTTTCTAGGTGTAAAATTATCTGTTCCCTTTCACTCCAAAAAAGAAGGCAATGCTTTATATGAGGATACTTGCATCTCAATATAATTCCTACATAGAGGACTAATTTCATACTGGAACAGCTCTTCAGGGATGAGGGAACGGGATGTTAAACCTCTGGACAGGAAGAGTTCTCTAGTCTTCAGTCCATTTGCCTCAGTTCATGTGTGAAAAGAAGTTAATAGCGACACGCTTCCAAGAAGCATTGTGAAAATTACACCAAAGGTACTGTGGAAATCTGATAGCTCTGATCTGCAAGGGGCTTCCTAATGTGCCTGAAAAATAGTATAAATCTCACTATATTATTGCTTGTAAAATGAAAGCCTTGTCTAGACAAGTCAGACTTTCCACAAGTTGATCAGGCAGTGAAGGAAGTTTTCACTATTTATACAAATCTTAAGTATTTGATAGTTTTTGCTATTGACAGTACACAGACTGCATCCCACTGCAAATAAGGGAGTGGGAACGAGCCTGTGCTAAGTATGTTTTCCACTTCTGAAATTCATTAGAGTCCTGCTTGCTGAGCTGGTAGGAGCTGGGGATGCTTCAGCAGCAGGCATGAGTGGGGCTGGGTGGGCAGGGAGCTCTCCAGTGGCTCTGTACCCATCTGTGCTGGTCCCAGCAGGAGCATGGTGCTGTTTCCAGCAGCAAGCAAAACCAGCCATCTGTAGTGAGACACAGGGCACCACAACATATTGACCATGTTCCAGATATAGGCACTGGGGGAAAAACAGGATCTGCAGGAGACTGGCCTGTCACACCCTGGTTTTAAAGCTTTAGCAGAAATTTGGCTATTTCATCCTTGAGCACAAGCATGAAATTAACTCAGATCCTAGCACCCCAAGCAGCCAGCTCCAGGATTTCCTGGCAGACATGAAAACTCCATGCCATGCACTGGCAAGAGGCTGCACTTGTACAAATATGCCTTGGACAGCTGCTGGTGGGGAGACAGGAGCAGGTTAGGCAAAGGTGAGCTTCAGCCTAGAGCAGGAAGCAAAACTGTACCAGATGCTCTGAGTCAACTTGTCTCCAGTTTACATCCACAGTTTTGGCCTTTGCATCTGTTACAAAATTAATTCTCAGCAAATGCCTGTGGAATCATTTGCTACAGATCATATCGATATACACTGTATTGCCCCATTTTAGCAAGTCTCAATTAAAAGCTGATTCGTTTTCATTAAAGGTCCTTACCCCACTCCTGTGATAATCAGTATAATAATTTGTGACCATTATTAATCACAGCCATATGGAACAGCGGGTGGAGGGAAAAAAAAGCCACAGTGGCCTGCAAGTGGATGTACAATGAATTGTCTTCTTACATAGAGATCCCCAAGATGTATTTCATGGTGTTATGACAAGCAAAACAAAGCCCTAAGTGGATTTAGCTTAAGCCAGGACAATTTCCTTCAATCTCTTGCCTCTCTCTGTCTCCCTCCTCACCCTTTTTTCCTCTTACAAAGTCCTGCTTCCCTTTCAGTTATTCCTATTTGCTGCCTGGTCCTGCAGCATCTCATCACCAAGGCAGCTATGAACACATTCCAGCCTGGAGCTGGCTGGTTCAATGTGCTCAGCTAGTCTGGGTAGCTCTGGCTACCCTGATGGAAAGCTGATTTAGTCTGCAGTGTTTCTTTATACACTCTGCAGATGTTGTCATTTCATCCCTTGGCCCGTTTCCAGACTGTTGTTAATAGTTTAAAAATCTCACCACTAAAATCCCCCACTGACCCTAGTATCGATCCCAGTTTCTAATCCACAGCATACCTTTGCCTCTCACCATATGCTTGTTTCCCAAGCAGCTACAGAAGTGCCAGAAGCGCTTATTGATGTAGTGTGACACCAGCACCCACAGAACAGGAAAGAGCTCCAAGCAGGAACAGTTTGGCACACAATGAGCCTTCACCCTAAGAGCTCTTGGGATGATTTTGCTCAGTCACTATACTAAATTTGCCTTTAATAGCCTAGATCTTTCTATACCAAAAAAACAAGCAAACAAAAAGGCTTCTACATTAAGCTTAGCCAAAAGCTGGGGAAACCACCCTTCTTGCCAAGTTCTCCTCCTGTGCTCACAGCCATGGCCTCACTCTGGTGTCTGCCTTGCACTCATGTCTTATTCTGTTTACCATGTTCTCACACTGACATTTTGACTTCCAACTTCAGCCCAGCTGAATTAGTAGAAAGCATTTTCCTCACTCTAGCCTAGGACAAATATAGATTGGAAACATCACATCCCAAAGCTGGTGATTCACCAAAGAATGCAAGAGACCTTGGCCCAGTTTTCACCAGGCTGCATGGGTCCAAAAGATGTAACATCACTGTTATGTCATGAGATATTTTGAAGCTGTTTCTGCAGTGCCTACAGCCATATTTCAGACTTTTTTTTTGCTTTCCAAGTTTAGAGATGTAGTCACTGTGCATCACACAATGCAAATACAGTGGGTAATGAGTGAAGTTTTTAGTGCAGGTCTAACAAAAACTTATACCCTACACTGAATTCTATTTCATGAAGTAATTATTGCAGAAGGTCAGGTCTCTAAGAGGGAAA
>NW_008236924.1:1806970-1811331 GCF_000691975.1 Corvus brachyrhynchos | reverse complement strand
ACCACTGATGGTAATGGGCTTTGGATAAAGTCTGCAGTTACCATACTGGATATATTTGCTGAAGATTAATTTGAAAAATTCAGCAAATATTTAATTGATAATAATCGTTTGTAATAAGAGGCAAATGGCAATGCTCCCCCACAGAAAGTATCAAGGTGTGACTATATTATACTCATGATTAATAACAGGCACACAGCTGGACTCAAACAGCAATGCCAGCTTTACAGCTCTGCAGCATGTAAGGATACAACAGGTTTTCATACAAAACTCTGGCCAGGACTGGGTTCAGGTATTGTGATATTAGACACAAACTTTGGTTATTATTTGGTGGGACACCCCCTCTTCCCTTCCTGCTCAGCTGTCACAGACTCCCAAGGCAACCAGCACTTACCCAGATGAGAAACAGGGACAGAGCATTTGAGAGATGCAGACCTAGTGGGTGAATGGAGAAAATGTCTCCATTCTCCATGGAGAAATGTGCCACCAGTGCATGCCATCTTCTGAGACAGGAGGTTGTCACTCCTGTCGTGATCCCACACTGCTACCAGAGTTCCATGATCTTTTCCCCAAGTTACAGTCACACAAACTGAGGGGCTCTAACATCCGTAGGGCAAAGGCTCAGGCTGTTCTAGCAGCTGTCACTGGCGACTCATCAGGGAGTGTTTGCAGTTAAAAAGGGGACAGAATTAGCTCTATGGAGGGTATTGTTTCTCCACCACCACACTCCCCGGTCCTTTTTAAACACAGCAATAGAGATATTTTAACAGTTCAAAGAAAGATGAGAAGAAAGGAACAAAGGCTCTGGTCAGTGTTGTGGAGAAGGTCAGACTTCTGGTTCTAAAGTCCTTGCAAAAACAAAATGGGAAACAAATAGTTTCTCTTTTCTCCTTCCCCAAAGAGCCAAGTGCTCTGTTAGGTTATCCTTAGCCATTGTGATGAACTTTTTCATTTTCTGATGTAGTTGAAACTTAAAGAAAGAGTGGAAGAAATACGGAGCTGGAAGAGGCAACACTGCCAGAGGAGAAAGTAATAGCTCAGAAGGGAAATAGGCTCTCCTTGCAAGCCTGCCAGAAGCTACCAAAAGAAAAATCTGTTCCAGAGCTTGGTTGCCCAGATCTAACACCACTTGCTAATGCATACAGTTCAGTGCTTTACAAAAAGCTTAACATTCCTATCTAGTCAAACAGCAGTGGACCCTATCAGCTGCATCTACAGCAGCCTCAGCTTCTGACATTAGAGAGCTAAAAAAATGTCTTCAGCATTTTTGAAATACCTTCAAGAAACTCTTCTAGAAAGTAGTTGTATCTACTCTTTATTGCACATAGTAGCTATTGTCTCTAAGAGCAGCATTATTTATTTTATCATCAGCTGAAAAGTTATCTGTGTTTTAGTGACTGGGAAGTGACTAAGCCCTGGAAATATTTAATGGTTCTAAAATACTGTTCAACTAAATTTCACCAGACACCCAGTGCAGTACCTTAAGTGAATTTTTTCTATGGCTCTGGAATTTAGACACCTTCAGCTATAACACAAAAGTCTTTACAGTAAAGACTTTTAAAAACGGGTTTTTCTATCCTTAAAGAAGTTTCTTTGAGAAGGTTTTTCTTGCTTTCTATCCGTTAAAGGTTATTTGCCCATCCTATTAATCAGAAAGCTAAAAAGACTCAACACCTATGGTGATCCAAGTGTCTTCTCAAAGTTTATTGCTTTCAATTTGTCTGCTCAAGGAGGGAGAGAATTCCCTTTGCCCTGCACAGAGCAAACGTAGATCACTCAGACTGTAAAACAAAATACGAAGATCCAAAGCTCAGCTTTTCTTCAATGCTCATTAATTTTTGAGTGGTTAGAAGGTCACTTGAGATTGAGTCTCAATGTGATTTTAGACCTTGATTAGAAAATATTTTAGTGTTAAAGTTAAGCAGAAGCTGAGAAGAGTCAGAAGTGACTGCCAAACACCTTTGAGCATATATTCCTTGGAGAAGAAACCATCTTTTTCTGTAATGGCAGACTGCTACCCCAATGGGACTGAACTTTGTCAAGCTCAGAATTATGGTAATATATGCACTTTTTTAAAAGTCTGGGAATAAGTTTGACTCAACACTGCAGAGCAAGAAGTCCCTACTGCTGTGTGTTTGAACAGCATTCAGTACAGTGGGGTCCCCAGTGTCCCATCCATACAAATGATACAAGACAAAGGCTTCCCTAGAAATGCCAAAGCAGCACTGGGACTCTTCCACATGCCTCAGGCTGTCACAATTAAGCCAGAGCAGGTCCTGCTGCCAGAAGAATGGCAGGCAGTCAGGTGTTGCATCTTTTTTAGCCTCCTTGAATTCCACCACAGGAACAAACTGCTGTTACCTGCTGTGGGTCTGAAAGGGGGTTTTGAGTACAGGCTGGAACACATTCTACATTTATAAGTAGAAGCTTTGACTCTGGTGTCATCCCTCCATCCCATTGGAAGTGATGGGATAACAGCAACTGACCTCCCGTGGCAAAAATGACTGGAAGACCTCTCAGATCTGTCCCAGCCCTATTATTTAAGAATCTATTAGCTCAAGACTTTGATCTCCCATCTAGTATCTCTTTCAAGTGCTAATACATTTAATGACAGATGAAGATGAATAAATCCAAGCTCTCTTTTAATAGTTCGGGAGTCTACTGGTGAAGTGAGGGGTACACCTTCTTAGCAGTGAAAGGGTATAGCCAAAAGACAACACAGGTGCCTCCTTTCTTCTCCTTTAATTCATTTTCAGACATTTAGTTTCCCCAGCTGCTGATACTGTAAAAATGTTGCTTGGCAACATGGTAACAGGGGAAAAAAATCTTCAAAAACATTAGGAGTTTTTGTCCTTAGAAATGTACTAGTTCAGCACATCCAGCCTCCTACAGATCCATTTTAGAGGAAGAGGCACAATGATTTCCCCCCCATGAACTAGTTCCAGCAGCCTTTAAAGCAAAGCAGTTAAAATGGGACAGGGGAAGGGGGGCCCTCAGGTGCTAAAGGGGTGGGACAGACCCTCACATGGGAGCTGCAGGCACTGTGTGCCCATTTTCATTCCCCTATTTAATACTGAGCATTCATCTGACATCTCAGACAAGACATCTGTAGACCAGGTATTGTCTTAATTGCACCTGAAGAGGTTGTGTCTCCCTCCAAAGCATATTGCCATAATGTCCTAGGATGCCATGATTTAGCCCTGCCTCCTCTTTTCCGCTCCCAACTACCAGACACTCACTAACAATAATGAAGCAGAGGCATGCTCAATCTGCTTCCAAAAGCAGCAACACCCAGATAGAGAAGGGGGCAGGCTGCTGAAGAGCTGGCAAACCCAAGGACTGAACTTTTCAAGGGAAGTCATTGAATCAGTCACACTTCTTCACCGCTCACCTCTTGTGAACAGCCACACAAGGGACTAGCAGTTAATTACACAAATATCCACTGGAATCAACATTCCTAGAAAATGTTGTACTCTAAAGCCCAAGAAAGCAAATAGTTTTAAAGTTCAGGGCTTTCCTCCTACTCCTCTTGCACTGGAATTTGTTATTGCACTGCACTTTTGATGTCCCAGAGCTGTGTCTGGTTCATACTGCCAAAGCCTGGTTACACACATTTATCATCTATAAGCCTGGACACAGCTTTACATCAAGAGGAAATGTTCTGGCTTGCACAAAGCAAGAAGTAAGTGATGTAAGTTCTTGCAGTCACAAAACAAGTACCAATATGTTTAAAGCAAGATCCCAAAAGATATCTATCTTTATTTAGCTGGAGGTAAACAACAGAGTTGTTGTGATGGCAGCACAGACTTTTCAGCACCATGTGGCCCCATCTCTGTGGTTATTAATGCAGAGATAAGAAATCTAGATGGTGGGTCTCATAAGATCAGTGTCAAAAGGTCTGTCAAGTTTCAGTTGTGCCTACTGAGCCCCACAGTTACCTAAGCAGGAGGAAATACATTAGAAAGAACAGATTGCAAAAGCGGGAGATTCTAGAGTAAATATCATAAATGCCTATAAACATGAATAAAACACTGAATTAATGCATATCTTTTTCTGATTAGAGAGTTATGTAGATCAGGAAAAGCTCCCCTGAAATGAGAAGCCATTGAAAGGCAGCAAAGAATCTGGCCAAATCAATCCAGACTTGGGAAGTCTGAGTGCTGTGTAAGGAAGGGAACATTCCTCTGAAAGACTGCTGGTAGTCTGCTAACTCAAACTCCTGCTGCAATGCCAATTTAATTAACACGCTTAACTGCTCAGAGATCTCCAGGATTACTCACCGGATTGGCAGCCTTTTCTCACTGCTAATTGTGTTACTTCACAGTGAACGAGAGGGAGATGAATGAGTACAGTAGCGCCATCTT
>NW_008236924.1:1777802-1806898 GCF_000691975.1 Corvus brachyrhynchos | reverse complement strand
AGGAGCCCGCACTAAATAATTTGCCTTTGACATACTGTCTTGTTTTCACACTTTTAGCACGCATAAATAAACACGGGAGAGCTGCTGCAGGCTGATGAACTGGATGGCAGCAGAACAAGTCCTCCAGTGGCTGCTCCTGGCACAGGCACTTGGTGGCACATCCACCCAACACAGCAAAGCTCAGTTCACCTTCCAGATCCCCACCCAGCCGCTGCCATGTCCGTGTCTGGACAAGATCCTGTGTGTTAACACTCCCCAGAGGCTCTGATTAAACAAAGGCTCCCTGGCTGAACGGCTGCCCTGCAAACTCTTTTCTTGTTTGAGCAGCACTTCCTGACAGAAGGAGACAAATACGATGTCAATATTGCTGGCATGGACAGAGCTTAAGGTTAAGGCACACAAAACCACATGGTGCTTAAGGGATGACAACACTCCTCCTAAAGAGCCTGATACTCCCAGATTAGCTCATCTGCTTATACTGAGGCTGGAGCATCCAGAAGGGAGACAATCAGCAGGATGAAAAGGCACTGAATGCTTTGTGTCCTTGGAGTCCTGCTGCTTTGAGAAGAGGCCCCCAGCTATGCCAAGGGACAAGCCTGCAGTTTTTTTTGAGTGTAGAGAATCGAGTTTAGAATTGAGGACAGCCTAAGGGCTCCTCTGCTAGTGCAATCTAAATATAAACCTGCACCCATGAATTCACTGGGAGCTTCAATGCTGGTTTCAACTTTAAATGTCAATACAAGATTAAATCTTAAAGTCAGCAGTGATAGCTTACACCTCCTGAAGATACACATCTAGAGGCATCCGATTTCTTCAATTAAATTGCAGTGGTAATTAGCTTCTGGAGTTCTGCATGAGGGAAAAAGGAGAGCTAAAGGCTGCCACAAAGCTACTGCTCCCTTCATCTCAGTGGCACCCTGAGACATTCCCCACCTCTCAGAGAGAGGAGGTTACCCCATTTCCCTGGTGAAAATGGATTTGGGATCCTCCTACGATGAGATTGCCTTAGACCCAGGGAAGTCCAATCACTATTTCAAGCAAACTGAAGCATGGATCCACTATAAAAATATTTTAAGCACATCCATCCCCCTACTCTCCAGTATTTTTGTTGAAAATATTGGTATAGTTATGCTTGGGTTTTAATCCCAGCATGAAAGACAAATTAACATTTCAGTTATTAAATTAAAATTAAAAGCTCTTACTCAAGTCAAACTCAGGACTTTTACTATGAACCCTAAAAGACCCTTGCACAAGTGGTGCTTTTAAACTAACCAGCTTTAAAGGTTTTTTTTCATGTTCCTCATGCATTCAGAGAGCAAGAAGCATCACTAGGCATTTAGGAGAGGATCAAACCAGGACAATCCACCAATGCCCAAGGGTGAGGGGCTTTCTCCCTGACAGAACATTAACTCAAGCCAACTTCTGCAGCAAAGCAACACTCTAGAATAGGGAGGGAGGATACAGTAGAAATTAAAATGTTTCTAATTGCTATGTAGCCTCATATAATTACTTCCTCTTGACCAAACCCTGTGCCATCTATGGGTTCAGCTGCATTATCTGGAAACAGCAATAACATAAATGTAGCTGAGGTCTGACTTGATCTAGTACCATTACAAGCTATGCATTATGGCAAACTGAGAAAGTCTAGGCTGAAAGCATCAGGCAAAGTGGTCTTTGCTTTAGAGCGCTACTGCTCAGTAGAGAAACCACATTTAAAAAACCCAGTTCCAAAAAGCTCAAGTTTCCAGCTTTGTATTTCCCGTAGGAATTAGCTGATGAAATTGCTCAGTGTTTTATTCTTCAGTTATTAGTCCCACTGAATGAGAAATAATTCCTTTTTGTTTCTTCCTCTTTTTATAATGTAAAGCTTGGCAGAGTTATAGGAACTTTAGCACAAAGCATGAACAAGGCACTTTGATGTTCCAGATGAGGTAAAGAGCCATGCAGAGACACAGACTCAAAGTTGTTCTAAGGGTGGATTTTGCAATTTGCACAGAGGCAAGGAGGAAGTCTTTGTCTCTTCCCCAGTTACACCCATGCAACCCTTGTTGCATTGTGGTCACCTGCAGCAGAGTGAATTTGGCCTGTTAAGTAGCAAGAATTCACAGGCAACTTGTGCATTTTTTTTTTTTTTTTTTTCTTTTTTTTTTTTTTTTATTTTAGGAGGCTGAATTTGTATATTACACTATTAAAAATTTCAACTTCAGACTATTACAAACACTTGTTTAACTCAGTCTTGCTTCCTTACTATCCAGTGCTCACTTCTGACAATGCATTTCCAGCATGTCAACCCTCCAGTTGTGCCAATGTAGCTGAAGGAATTCCTTAAATTAGGAATGAATAGAAAATGTAACACCAACTCCACAGCCCCAAGGCTGCCAGAGTTAAAGATGCATTTGGGCAACACTCTCAGGCATGTGGGATTCTTGGGGTTGTGCTGTGCAGGACCAGGACTTGCAATTGAATGATCCTTATGGGTCCTTTCCAACAAGATATTCTGTGATTCTTTTCCCCTTAAGAAGATTCCTTTTTCTGGTTGCCAGGGTGCTGCAGAAGCATTTGTCACACCTGAGCTCCCAGAATGGATTCCCAGCTAAACACTGATGTGGTAAGAGAAAACCATGCACGGGATAAAGCTTCAGGTGTTTTGTCTGAAAAACCCATTCTTATCACAGGACTTTCATTCATATCTCTGATGCAAGATCACTTCCAAGAACTCCAGAGTTACTTGGAGTAAGTCACCTACTCAGTGTTAGATTTTACAAACACCATGTGTACCCAATTAAACTCATTCACATCCCATTTTTACTAGAAATCTTTGACCTTAGAACACTATTTTTTTACTCGTTACTAGCTGCAGAATTTTCTTTTTATTCCTTTTTTTAGATAGGAAGCTCACATTTCAAAGTCTCACCACTCAAAAATGTACAGGTGGCAGAGAAACCAGCTTAGACATTTATTTTGAAGCTGTGAAAGGTGATTGCTCTACCTCATCATAGTCTGGGCATAACACATGATATACAACTAAAGATTTTTCTGAAGAAGGAAAAAATGAAAAAATGAGAATCAAGGATTTAAAATGATAAAAAATGAATGATAAAAATGAATCAAGGATTGCTTTGAAGCTACTCTAGTAAGTGCATCTTCTTTTACATCCTAGCCATCAATAGAATCTCCCATCAATTTCAGTTAATATTAATGGATGCTATTAAAACATTTGTAACAGGATACATTCCACACAAATAACTGCAGAAATAGTGGTCTCTGTTTAAAGGTTTACATACTCTATTGAGCAGACAAAATACTGAGTGGTGACTAACCTATATGCTTAATGACACATATCATCCAATCATCAGGATATTCATTTTCCTGGGCTCATCTGAATAAACCACAGATATCTCTGCACTGCCATCTGCTTTGATTCTTATTTTGTTGTTTGTGTTCTACTGCACACAAATAGAAACACTCCAAGTGTAGCACAGAAGTCTTGATGCAGTCTCAGTAATATTTCACTATAAGGTACACAAGGAAAATATCCCATGTAATGTCAGAGTATAAATTATGGCAACTCAAGACATGGCACTGGTGAGCTCAAGCTCCTTTTCTGTCACTAAGGGGCTGAGAAACCCTCTATTTGCTGGGGCAGGACTTCACAGCAAGAGGGAAGAAGCTGGAAAAACAAAAGAAATCTTATTAGAGGCCAAAATTGCAAAGTCGTTGTAGACTGCTCTCATTTGAGAAGATTTTTGAGCACATTTCTTTTTATTTACTATCTATCCTGCAGCACAAGCTTCCTTTGGGAAGCTCTAGGGCTTTTATTTCACCTACCTACCCCCACAGCCCACAAGAAACCTGGCAGAGATCAGTCTCCAACCTCCACAGAAGGGCATGCAATAACACTTTGCCTAAGTAACACTGGGAAGTGGAAAAATGCTTCCAGGAGTTCTGAGAAAGCATTTATGCAAGGCAGGAATTGAGAAACCTTGTGTCTGCTAATGCTCCAGTGACAAGGAACAGATTATAGCTGTAGATAAACCCTCTTGCCATTGCTGGTGACAGCAGTCAGGGCCGAGTTCAAATAGCCAGAGGGACTCTTAAAGTGAACAATGCCATTAAACTGAACCTGGGGAGGATTCCAGAGAATGTTGGATTATTTTCCAAGTACCCTGCATGAGGTGAAACGCCCCATTTTTCAAAGCAGAGAATTAAGGTCCAAAATGAGCAAAGCTCAGGAAAAGAGTTAATAGAGCATCAACCCGAGACAAGATATTTGTCATATTTGCATGTCCCAAATCCCCAGCAACCACTCCGACTTTCCAGTTCCCAAGTTAAGCACATCAGTCCCTCCAGAGTCATTAACTAAATCTCCACAGCTCAGGCACAGTGGGTAGCCCAGAACAGTCCTCAGGCAGTTCCTCTGCACAAACTCAAAGTTACAAATTTGCCTGGAGAACCCATTGCCTACATCAGTAACACCAATTCCACCTCTGTTAGTCAGAAAGCATTGAAGAAAAAAGTGACATGTAGGAAAGAGCCTTTTTAAGCTGTCAGCTCATTGCCATCTGTCAAGAATTCCACTCTGGGCATCACCTGGAAAAACAACTCAGCATCACAGAAACCTCAGTGGAAAGATCCCAGCCAGAGCTCTGGGAAGCAAGAGCTGTTCAAAGTTGGAAGCTCTTCTCCAGCTCTCATTTCTGAGCTGACTCTGCTAATGAAATAACTTTTCAGCTGGGTCTGATTTGTGCCAGCTTGAAGAGTTACATGGAGGAGAGTTTTGTATCAAGCAGAGCCATAACAGTGTTGTCAACGTTTTTGTGGCAGAAGTGCACTTTTCTGATGTGATTTCTTATTTTAATAAACTGCAATAAAGTCTCTTAAATTGCATCCACATGACACAGGAAGATTACAGCAGGCCTGGAATCTCTACCAGCTCAGGATATCCCTGGAGGAGCTGTGCCCTCCTCAACCACCCTCCTCTGATCAGCAGAAGAGAACAATGGATTTGTCTTCCAATGATGCAACTTAAAATGAAAATGTTCTTTTCAATATGCCCCAACTGCCTTAAAAACATCACTTCAGTTTTGAAAATTTTTCCCCAGAATGACAAAAACCAGGCTTTGAGCCAAAGAGTAAAGCTCTTAACATAAAACTTCAATAAAGAACAAAGACTATCTATTTCATCTCTCCAAGGTATTTCCAGCATTCCCCAGAAAGGGGTTTCTGTGGCTATTAGCTGACTAGTTACACTGTAGTTATAGAGACTCATTACAATGCTCTACAATTATTGCCAACTCATCCTAAATTACCAGCTTCTCTAAACCCAGGAGATGTAAACAGCACTTAAGAGACAAAAGCATGACAGTGTCAGGCTAATGCAAGACCAGTAACTTCTCACTCTGTAAAAAAGCGCAGCCAAACGTGCATCCACTCCCCAGCGCCAGCCCCTCCAGGTCACTTCATTCATGCGGCAGGAGGATGAATCAGAGGTCTTGAATGGGTGTGGCTGAAGGCTCTGAGCTGACACTGAACGATTCAAAGCAGCAATATTAATGCAAAAATATCCCTCACTCCTCCTGCCAATGCTTGTTCACATCCCAAGCCCTCTCCTCAAAACAAATCACCTGCAGCTTTCCTGGCAGCTGACAAGGGAGCTGCAGGTGAGATTTTGGGCAAGGGGAATTCAAGGCTGGTTTAACACAAGATAAAATTAAGCTTTCTTTTTTTCAGTAGTGCTGGAAACAAACTAAGATGGCTCATGCTGTTCTACTGTTGGAGCTCAAGTGATATGGAATTAGACAACCAGTGCGGATGACTGAAACAAAGCAGTAGAAACAAATAATAGAGAACAGCCTGAGACACCCTGGGGTAACCTGATCCTTTGGGTCTATCAAAGTCAGCTATAGGGCTAAAGCCATTCCTTCAAAACATCTCCAACCACCTCCTCTGCCACACAACCACCCCATCCCCAGGATTAGGTACCTCTGAGCACACCACTTCTTGCAGAAAAAGGGAAGAGACCATCCAGAGCAGGTCACTGCAAACCCAGCTGCCTCCAGCACTGCCAGGTACCAACACCAGGTGCAAACCCAGCACCACTGCAGCCACACAGCAGCTCAGAAATGGCTTTAAGCTCCCTCCAATTCTTCAGATAGCCTTAAAACTTCAAGCTAACCCAACAGGCATCTGAGTTCCTAATTCTACACCTCAGCATGCCTCAGGCGCAGCCCAGCTGCCCAGTCCTCCGCACACAGCCCACTGAACAGCCTCAAAACAAATCCAGTATACTTATTTGCAGAGAACTGATGAATAGAGAGCTTGTTTAAGCTTGTATCACCTCAGGATGACCAACACCATCAGCCACACTCAGTTATAAACCCCATTGTGTCCTACCTTGCACTTTTATGCATGGTTGGCCTTATCCCTTTCAAAGTGGGGATCAGCAGTGGGTCAGAACCCACCGATAAAACATACAGCAGAGCTGGAACAGCTACAACCCTACTCTTTTCTGTCCTGGAGCTTTATAAACCCCCCCAACACCCTCCCTCCCTTTCATCACCTGTGTTGGGTTAAAGTTAACAAGCACTTCACTCAACCCTCTGTGTCTGGGCTCACATCCACCCCATCCCACAGATCCTTCCTGCCCACTGGAGAAGGAGTCTGCTCTGCCAGGCAGCCTGTGCCAGCTTCTCATCTTGCTGCCCTGCCCTGTCACCCCCGAGATCTCTCTGGTGACCCAGTGGGCAAAGTAATCTCAGGTCCAGCAGGCTGGGCAGGCCCATAGTGCAGGCAGAAAATATAAACCCCTTGGAAAACACAACACCCTTTTTTTTTTTTTCAGTGCAGCTACAAAAGACACCAAAGCCAGTGATAACTTGTGGTATCTCAGCTCCACGGACATCTTTCCAGGGCAGAGCTCAGTCTCCAGCACACAGAAAGATGGTGGCTGTTAATCACAGCTTCCCTGCTCTGCAGCCCAGGAAGGGAGGTTAAACACCAGCAAGACCTTATCTTTAGCCAAGCAGCCATTTTGGGTCTCTGTGCAGGGTGTCAGCAGCAGGGTGATGAATAAGGGAGTGTTTCTCCTTGGCAAGGCTTTCCATCACGTTAAATGAAGGCTTGACAGCTTTGCTGTGTGTAGCCTGCCCTGCATGTTGACTTGAGCGAGGGGAGAGCAGCAGCTCCACGTCCAGGGTCACGGGTCCGTGTCAGCAGCAGCACAAACAATGGCCCAAGGACTTAGAGAAAGGAGGGCAGAAAAGTTCAGAGGAAGGTAGGGGGATTTGCTGAGTCTAATTAGCAGGGAAAAAATTAGAGGGAAAGGGTCTAATTCTCAATTTAACTGACCTTCACTGCTGCTAAACTTCTCTGTCTTCTTATCTCACACCTGACAAGAAGAAAATCTGGTGTATTTATTACCCTCACAGCCCCACTGTGTCTGCTCTCCTCCAGGTTTAGGGGGAAACACCCAGGTTAGAGGGCATTACCCAGCTTAGGGAGGTGGTGTTTGTGCCCCTTGGAGGGTACAGAGCCTGCAAGGGTGGGGCAGCTTCTTGAGAAAGAACTAAAGAGCAGAAAATGTGCACCCAGAAACTGGCTGAGTTGCTGGACTGAGAGCCAGCTGAGAGACCTGGCCTGCTCTGTGGGTGCATGGTGGGAGGGGGACATGGGTTACTGAACCCATTTGTTTCATAAGTTAATGGTCCCAGGTTGCAGTCTAATAAATGCTGGCTTTTGCTTTTTAAGGCCGGTTGAGATTTCTCATGTGTTCACAATTAAGGAAATGTTTCAACAGTTCCCCCCAAAATCCCTAAAGCTTTATCTAAGAATCCCATTACATTCTTTCTTTCCTGAGGTCCTTATCCCTACTTCCCACCTTGGCTGGCACTGCCTCCCTCTCCATTTGCCCTTCTCCTCCACTTTCTGTCCTTACCACCAGCAGAGCTGGTGAACCAGCACAAGCACAGTAAATACAGCTGCCTTCAGCTTTGGGAAATAGTATTCCATTTCTTATTTTATCATCCCCTCAATCCAAGTGTTGCAGGAGTTCACATCAAACCCTGTTACCCTCGTCGCTGTTCTCTTGACATACTCTAAATACCAGTTAGGCAGCCCTGGCTCACGGGAGCTGACAGCTAAACTGGTGGTATGACACAGCCCAACCTACCCATGAAAAGAGTGGAATAACATTTTTATTTGCAAATAATGTTTATGAGAAGGCTTCTCAAGGCCATGTGCAACACAAGTTTCCTGCAGCCCTTCACAGACAGAGCCCAGGCCACCCTGTGCTGTGCTGGCCCCTCTCTGTGTGTGGGTACGGGTGATCCACTGCCAGTCACGACAGCTGCTTCACCTTCCAGGAATGTTCCTTTTGTGGTCCCCAGCTTGTGAAGGGTTCTGCACGAAGATGAGCACACAATTCGTCCTAAATGTAGAAATCACACCTACAGGGGGATAAATAGCTTTCTGACAAGTAGACAGAAGCTAATTGAAGACTTTCACTAAAATTGTACGGTAGCAAAAGGTAAAAGTTTAATGCTAAAGCAGCTATAAGATAATAGAGAAGAGAGATAAGTGTTGGCTCTGCTTGTTGCATAGACTATGTTTGTTCCAGGAAAAGTTAAGCAAAAAGTCCACCTCCCAGAGAAGAACATGAATATCTGTAAACTTTTATTCCCACTGCTAATATGCATATGTGTCATCGAATTCTGGCATCATTCCTCCCTTTTAAAAATATTTAGATGACGTTTTAACTTTTCTAAATTCCTTCATGAGGGAAGAATGGATAAGATACAACGCTGGCGAGCTGTGTTACTCAGATATTCTTTTTGTTGTTCATTACATAAAGCTGTTGAACTTGGAAGTTTATTATTATTCTATGGGAACAGAGACAGTTTGGACAGCTGGATTGGTACCACTAGAAACAAAACAACACCAAAGCAAAAGGAAAAATCTGTAGCAGCAAAACAAAGACAAGCTTTTGCTAGGTCAGCTCCTGTGCATTGCCCTAGGGAAAATAGATGCCTCTGTTGATTTTGCAACTTTTATTCCTCAGCTCAGGAGGGGGCATTTGGGAGGAAATTATGGATGGTTTTGCTTGGAGGAAGTTTAATTTTCAAACTGCTCTGCCCAAATGAGCTTTCACAGAAGGTCTCTCAGGGCCCCCTTTTGTTTCTTGTGTGCTGGGGGGAGCGTTCAACAAGCAGCTCCTCAGGATGGGATGGTGGAGGATAATCAGGCAAACAAACTCTGTCCTCATATCTCAGGCTAGGAGGATATTCCAAGCCTGAATGAACTATTCCAGTTCACTGCTTGGCACTTTAATCATAACCATGAACTGAGGCTGATGGCTTTGCATCCAAGATCTGGCCAGACTCAGTGAAATGAATCCTTCTTTCAACTTTATATTTGTGCATTCCTTTTATCCACAGTGATGGAATTAAAAAAAAAAAAGAGCATTCATAATTCTCGTTGCTGCTTGGTGATCAATATGGAAGCATCAGAGAGGTGTCTGGCAAGATGTGTCTGAATCCTCCAGAGTATTTGCTGTGCTGTGCTCAGACCAACACAGCAGTGCTGTGCCCTGTACATGAGAACATTCCCATTACCACAGGAATGGAGAGAAGCTGGCAATCTCCACGTGTAAGGAGCACATGGGCGTGCACATGAAGGGCTCCCAGACCCCCAGCACTGAATGTTTGCTCCTCACTGGCACTTTTTTGGTCTTTAAAGAGTTCTCACTGGATTCCCCACACTGACAGGAGGTGGTTCTTCAAGAAGGGTACTCTGAGAGCCTGGGGAATGGGAACGACCATGTCCTCACTAACCTCTTGCACAGCATCACTCAGCATTACTGTTTGTGGCTGATCTAGGATCAGTAGACCAAAATTCTTGATCTATTATTAGCAGAGCATTTCAAAATGCTCAGCACTCCTGAGAAACCCTTTCAAAAAGGACTCTCCTTTTACATTTCACACAAGTTTATGGCAAGGGAGAGAATAGTCCCTAAAAAAACTGCAGAGCAACAGGACGCTGCTGTCGGAGTAAGAGCTGTTTGTATGTATTCCTTCCTCTGTATGTTTGTCGCTATTATTCACTGCTTAAATATGAATTGATGGCTTGTGTGCAGTGTTTCTTTGGGGGATCTGCCAATGCAGTAATGAAATGGGTGATCTGCGTGGCCAGCAGCAATTACTGTCCCCTCTGTGCCTTGCCTTCACAGCCTGTGAGCCAGTCTTCAGTTCTGCCAGTTGCACGGAAATTGCTTGTCCAGCTTGATGGGTTTGTTCCTCTCTCTGTGTCCTGTCACACAGCTGGGCAGCCCCTGGAGAGTCAGGTTTGCACAGCAGTGGTTTGGATTTCCTGTCAATAAAAAAAAAAAAAAAGAGAAAAGAAAAAAAACCCCCACAAACAATAAAAAACCCTCAAAGACCAGGTGGCTGGAGAAGGCAGAAGGGCAGATGGACTCGAAATTCGCAGGTGGGCAGTTTGTGAGGCTGTGCCAGCTGCTGTGCCAGCCCCAGCGGGATCCCAGCACCTGCACACCAGGTTGGCGGCACCAGCAAATGCAGCAGGGTGAGGGGAGCAGAAAACACACAGTGAGGAGCTGAGAAACCAGCCAGGGAGAGAGGAGGGAGTGTGAGTAGATGGGAGAGCTGTGGCACTCCAGTGTCCCCAGCAAAGCCATCGCAGTTTGCAGTGCCCATGCTCCAGGCTGGCATGGTGTGCGCAGTCAGCAGAGAACTGAGTCTCAGCTCTGAGCCCTGGGACTTGGCACAGGGGCCAGTGTGGATATCCAGCTCCCAGGTGGCTCAGGGGATCCAGCACAAGCTCTGGATGAGATTGTGAAGGATCATATAGGCCTAACTTTTATATCGTGGCAGGATTATATGATTTAGGATATGTAAAGGAAAACCATGCAAAAAGCTGTGCTTGGGTTAGGTCAGGCAGCAAAGCCTCTGACAGGACCTCAGGGGACACTGGCTGCCAGAACAAAGGAGCTCCCACACTGGCCAGGCTTCTCTAGCCCTCTTCTGCTTCCCTCTGTGTTTCCTTTCTTTGCACATCTCTGCCTTTAAAATGTAACTTGGACATCACAGAAGCAGAATAGATGTTCTGTTTTGCTCTCCACCACAGCCTGGAGAAAAATGGGTGTTACATCAGAATTAATCTCGAGTACTACAAGTGATGAGAGGCCTCCAATTTTCAGGTCTAATCAAAATATGACTTTCTGAAGAACTTTGGATGTTGTCTCCTTAGCTGTTTCAGAAACTTCCATGCAGCCACTGCCTACTCTCATTATCAGACAGGGTTAAAATCATTCCAATAAAATGAGAAATCTCTAAAAAATTCTACTGTGCCTTCAAAATTGTATCAACTGTGATAAATGCTGAAACAGCCTGGTTCCTTTCCTACCACTTTTCATTTTTATGCACTTCCCATTCCAAGCGGCCCAAGGAAGAAAGCTGTGAAATTTCCATTCCTCAAGGTGCTTTCAGCAAGGCTGAAAGGGAAATCCAGTGGCAAAGGCTATGCCTGAAGTATGTCCAACTAAGAAGGCTTCAGATAATCAGTGAGATTAGCTCATCCAAATTGAATTGGAAACTTTTCTGTGGTTTTAGCACATTGCCAAAGCCTCACATACAATGGCACAAACATGACACAGTGCATCCTGTTGCTGTCTTCCCACTTGATTGATGATTAAAAAAAAACATCAGAGCTCCGTGGCAGGTTTTGAATGCAGATTCCTGTAGGAACTTTTAAGAAAAAATTCAAAGTTTGTGGGGAAGAAAAAAACCCTCGGAAAAGCCTGTTCATTGAGATGTTCCCTAAAATGTACTTTTTACCTAATTTATTGTGGTTTTTCCCCCCAGGCAATGGCCAGAGTGAGCACAGCATGGGCAGACTAGCACTGGGAAGGTGGAGAAATGTTATTTTATTCACACAGGATCTAATCCCTGTCCTGCTGCAATCAGCAGCTCTGTTGAAGTTGATTGCCTCCAAAATTAAATTTAAGCCCAGGAACTCTGAGAACGTGTGTTCCATGTCCTAGCTGGGAGGAAACAGCAAAGGGTGGGTGGACAAGGAGGGGGTGTTTTGCTTCATAATAAACAACAGCTGAAGGAGAACATCAGCGGGCACTGGGGGCTCAGGGATGAGGGGGTGACACAGGGCCAGGGGCTGCTGGGTGTCACTGGGGGCTTCTGGGCCAGGCCTGTGAGAGTGGATGAGGGAGAGGAGAAATCAGCATGGCTTAGTCCCCATCACTTCCTTATTCTCCATCTCATTTTTCCTTATTCATTTGTGTCATTACTGTGTTCTTTTGTCCTCCATGCTAATTTGTTATTCTATTATCTGTGGAGGTGGCTTCACAACACAATTAAGGAAAAGAAATCAACATTCCCAACCTGCTCGGTTGTACTTGCTCTGTTAACTGTCTCTTGAAAATCTGTATTTAATTAAAATAGAACATTAGGATGCTGTTTTGGAAGGTTGCAAGACTGTTCTGTCTCCAATCCACTGAACTGTTTATTGATCTTTTCAGATTGCCTGCATTTGTAGTAATTTTTGATGCATTATGTTTTGTACTTATGTCAAAATCAAAATAACAATGGATTGGCATAAAGAGAAAAAAATCCCAGATTTTCCTCTTTTTGTCTGAAAAATAACAGGTATTTGCAAACTTCAGTCTTTTTCTTTTTATCAGAATAAGAAAAGAAATTTCCTGGGTACAAATAACAATAAATTGACCTTTGATATTTCTTTGTCCCTGAGATTAATTTATTCTGTTTAATTATGGGATTAGTATTCTTTTTTTGTGACATTGTTATCATTATTTTTTCTTTTCAGACCTATTCTACCTTCATGCTTTGGAAATGACTGATTGAACTGATTCCCTCTGTACCAAATAAATGCTACTCCCACTTCACGGGCATTATTTGTGCTGGAAATAATTGTTGGAAATTTTCAAAAAGCTGCATTCAAACCAGGACTATACCTGACTATTTGAGAACATAAACCCAGGATCCTAAACTAATTCATGAGCATGCACTGATCGGGGGTTTTCTTTCCCTTTTTTCACCGCCAGTGAGCAGACAGCCCCGCAGTACATAAAAATATCAATTTTCGGGTCAGGGGAGGACTTCCTAATTCCTCCATTTCCTGGTGTAAATCTGGGATTGGTGCAATTTTGCTGCAGCTCCTGCCCTGGGTCAGTTCAGGCTTCCTCACACCAACCCAGTGATGTCTCACAGGGTGACCCAGGGAGAAATTTTGTTTAATGGGGTCAGCCAGGTGATGAGCTCTGCTCACAGCCATCCCAGCACCCTGAAAGTGAGACTCTTTGTTCTTTTGTCAACCACTCACATTTTTATAGCCATGCTCATAGCAGATTTCATAGGAAGTTCAGGGCATCAAGCCAAGGCTATTAAGAATGTAAATAACAGTAGTGTTTCTTTTCCATTGCTGTCTATTTGCCTTTGCCCCCTGAGAAGGAAGTTGATGTGAGGAGGGATCCCTTACCAGGAAATCAACTGGGTGTAAATCTAGGCTAATAAACTTTTTCAGAGACCCCAATTCATAACAAAATGCTGCAAAAGAAAGAGTTCATCCAAGAGTTAGGAGCTTAGCTAATACTTGCCCTTCCTGGAAATGAGCATACTGGGGTATGGTCTGCTCCCATATAGGTTTTAATTAAGAGCAACAACATCAGAGGGAAAAATCTACATATTTACTGATATCAATCTACAGTGGGGAGAGATTCTGCCCCCCAGTGGGGCTATTCAGTGATGAAATACGCAGTGCTGGAAACCTTTGCAGCTCTGCAGCATTGGGACGCTTCTTTCTCCCCAGTGAGTCCTGCTGGGGTGGGATAGAGGTACCTGGAGAGAAGTCCTCACCAAATCCTGCTCCCACTGCCAAAGAAGAGCATAGGATGAGCTGGACTGGAAGGGATCTTAGAGCTCATCTCGTTCCACCCCCCCCCCGCCATGGGCAGGGGCACCTTCCACTAGAATAGGTGTCTCCAAACCCTGTCCAACCTTGATCTTGGACACTTCCAGTGCCTAAATTGCTTGCTGAGTAACAAAGCCAAATGGGATTTGTGCCTTGAACCCCAAGAAAAAAATGAAGACTGTGAATCTGAAAATATTTCTGTGCAGGAGGAGTAACTTCCAAAAGAAGACAGTTCTCTGAACTCAAGTGTTCCTTACACACCTCTCTCTGCTCCAAGCACTCAGTAGTGAATATAAGTGAAATATTCAACTTGAGGCAGAGAGAAGTTTCCAGTAAAGAACTTCAGGGTCATTTATTTCTCTGTAAATCTAGGCTTTTAAATAAATTATATATATATATATATATAAAAATAAGTCTCTGCAGCAATATACAGTTACCAGCTACAAAAATAAATAAACAGCCAGGGGCACAAGGAGCCTTGCTCTCTGACATTCTGTCACTTCTCAGGGGTACTTGCTGGTTCACCTTCAGACCTTCTTTTCCTCTTTGAATTCTGTTTGATTTTCTCTGCAAACTGTATTTGACATTTTGCATGACGGATGTACGGTAAAAAAAACATTTCATTGTCTTAAGATATTCTAGAAAGCCTGTTTGAGTTCTTTTTTAATTCATATATACATGCAGTTGCATGGTGAGTAAAGGTTTCCTCTAAGTAGGTCTGAAGATTCTTAAAATTCATGAGCCTTTTTCTGAGGTAAGGCATCCCCATCCCTATTTCAATATTTTATGGCTTGGCCCCTATGTTTTTTTGCTTCTGAGTTGATGTTTGCTCTTGAAATTGCTGAATTGTCATCCTGATCCTGCTAAATGAGCTGTTCACCTGAATCAAAATCGTTGGCCATCTGGCATCCGTTTGAGAAAAGAACCCAGGTTGGGTATGTGAATAACAATCCCGATCCTCCGCCCCAGCCTCCAACCAGGCAGAAAAAGATCCACTGTCAGGGAGATGACTGAGAAATGTTGTTATTTGCATTAGTGATGGGCTGTGATCAGCACGTCCTCCAAGCTGCCTGCCCTGCTCCCATTTTCCCCTTTCTGTGGGAAAGCACCAGCCTCTGGCTTCATCTCCTGGAAGATGCTGCGGCTCCCTGGGGCAGAAGGACTGAGAGCTGCAGCTGCTTTGCCCCTCACCAGTGACTCCAGAGCTCGTGGAGTGGAGGCATCAAGAGCCCCTGTAGGTCTGATGTTTGCTGTGTGTTACAGTCCCTGGCACAGGGATTGCAGACAGCAGCTCTTACCCAGCCAAGTTCTCTGCCAAATCCTTTCTTTGCTCCTGAAGGTTTTCGTAATAAACACTCTTCTGAGGCCACTCTGAATTTGCTAAAGCAAAATCTTTTCATTAGAGAGCTGGGCTGAATGTCTGAGATAATAATAATTGGAGGCTATTTACAGCAAGGGGATGAGAGGGAGTGGTAGAGTCTTGTCATCTCCGGTGTGTACTTCACTGCTTCTCACCAGAACACATCTGACAAGAGAAAAATTGACATGCAAGTCTGTATTTTATGTTGCAGTACAACCAGTATGTGCATTTTCCCCCAGTGAAAGCAATTCTTGGTTTTCCCTTTGATACTCAGAAAGGGAGGGGAAGGAGAACTGCTTGGGAAACTCAGCCTGAGATTTCTAGTCACAAGATCCCACAACAATCTTTGTCTCTTACAGTTTGAAATTAAGGAGACCATCCTCTGGTTACTTTTGGCCTTGTAAAAAGTTATAGGAAGTGCAGAGAGGCACATAGAGAAAGAAGAAAAAAATGATAAATATCAAAGAATTCTCATACTCATTTGTAAACACACAGTCCCAAAAATTCAACATAAATCTACAAAATGCTTACACACATACTTAAACGCCTTCTGCATTAAGACCTGTTGTAGTTACTCCCTCCAGCACTACCTGTTGGATATAATGAGTTAATGAAGCTGGAAATGGCTCCATCACAGAGGTTATACTGGTTTCAATAAGAACTTTGAATCCAACTCAGAAACTACAGACAACAGCAAAGCGAGCCATGGAGAAAGCAAATGCAGAAATGGCCTCTCATTTCTCCCCCTTTTGGCTCATGTGAAATGAATCTCTCTGCATCCAAACTGATGAAAACCTGTGTGCCCCTGGAGCCACTCCTAAAACATGTCAGAAGCATCTATCTCCTTGTTAATCTGAAATTCTGTATCCATAAAAAAGTCAGCATCTCATTCAGATAAACCAGTCTGAGCACTCCGCTTCCTCTTCTGTTCCCTATTTATTTTTCAGGTAACAAGTAGCAGCACAAAAAATCTTAACTGAGTCTTCTGAGACAGCTGCTGAAACACAGCTGAAATATTCAGATTGTGTTTCTGGAGGTTTCTTCTCCTTGTTGCTGTGATTTTCTGCATGTCTCCCTGCACTACTTTTCTCACTGTCTGTGGTACACAGTCCCAGCCAGTGCCCCCTTGCCTGAGCCCACTGCCACAGATTACTTGGCTGGAACAAAACTCTGTCTCCAGCAGAACAGTAAGAGGAAAAAGGGAGAGCCAGGAGTGAGAGACAAAGATTCTAAATGCTGCTATGAAATTTCTCCTTTCATCTGTACAAAAACTCAGGGTGTAACAGCCTCCTGGCCGGTCTGGCAATTGAATTACAGAAGCATAAAGAATCCCTCTGCCTTTGCTGGATTAATTGTGGGATTCATTGTTTCACTTGCTCACAGGGAAGGACATTTGCCTGCATCGCTGCTGTTCCCTGTGCCTGCAAGCTGAATATGCAAGAAGAAACCAAGGTGTGGAGTGGGTGAGGCACAGAGTCCCCACCTACACACCCACTCCTGCAGCAGAGCAGAGCTGCAGGAACAAGCTGGCAGCTGCTTGCTGACAGCATGGAGAGAGCTGGAGCTGATTCCCAGTTATGTCACGGCTCTTGCTGGAGGGAAGCGCGTGGTGGTCCAGGCCAGAGGGAGCAGCACCACCCGGGGCTGCTGCAGCACTCCAGGTTCACTCTTCTGGGGAAAACAGACCTCTTTATTGCACTTTACGGAATTTTACAGGTAAAATTTAGCTCTGTGTTGTCCCTTAGCTACTACCACGAATGAAAAAGAGGACCTTGCCCCCTGTCCAAAACCTCGGAGTTGCATCCCCCCTCCTGCTGCAAAAAATTCAAGGGAATCTGTGGTGTTAAGGGCTCCCTCCATCTCCTCCTTCCAATTATTTCTCTGAAAGAGACAAATTTTGTTCCAAAGAAGTGACAGCAGCAGTCAGTGCAAAGGACACTTGACTAGGTGTCAAGCATCCTGCACAGAAACACTCCAAAATGCTTTAACAAAAAAGAACTGCAGCGAGATGTATTTTGCTTGGTGAAAAGAAACAATCTATGCAGTGAGTTCTGAGCGAGTTTGTGGCTTTATCTGATAAGGGCACTGCTGCTGATAATGCCCTCTTGATGCTACTTAGCTGTAAGGAGCCAGCATAAGGCTGATCAGGACAAAGAGAAGATGCAGCTGTTGTAGAGGAAATTGCAGCATCTCCTTTTCCCTTCAGTTATTAAATAGTCCATAATAGTGAGAGGATGTCAAGAGCCAAGAAGTCAAAATATTGTTGGTATGTTATGCTATTTTACGCAGGAACAGTTGGCAGATTCTTCTAATTTTTTTTTTTTTTTTTTTTTTTTTTTTTTTTTTTTTTTTTTTTTTTTTGCTTCATGGAAAAAGGAAGGGGATCTGTTCCTACATATTGTGTCTTGTCATGCTGTGTACTGGAGATATGGAGAACTTCCCTAGGTTAATTCAATTTCACACTGCTTGTGACTACTCTGATTGACTGCTGACAGCGCATCCCAAATGTCCTCCACTAGATGTCCAAACTGAAGAAGAGAAGGCTCCAGGGGAGAACTTCTAGCAGCCTTTCAGTACCTTAAGGAGCTACAGGAGAGCTGGAGAGGGACTTCTGACATGGACATGTAGTGGCAGGACATGGGGGAATGGCTTTAAACTGAAGGAGGGTTGATGTAGGTGGGTTTTTTTTTTTTTTTTTTTTTTTTTTTTTTTTTTGTCTGATTGGGGAAGAAAATTGTGGCTTCATGGAAAAAGGAAGGGGATCTGTTCCTACATATTGTGTCTTGTCATGCTGTGTACTGGAGATATGGAGAACTTCCCTAGGTTAATTCAATTTCACACTGCTTGTGACTACTCTGATTGACTGCTGACAGCGCATCCCAAATGTCCTCCACTAGATGTCCAAACTGAAGAAGAGAAGGCTCCAGGGGAGAACTTCTAGCAGCCTTTCAGTACCTTAAGGAGCTACAGGAGAGCTGGAGAGGGACTTCTGACATGGACATGTAGTGGCAGGACATGGGGGAATGGCTTTAAACTGAAGGAGGGTTGATGTAGGTGGGTATAGGAACAACTTTTGCTGGGATGGTGGGAAAATGGTGGCACAGGTTGCCCAGAGTGGTGGTGGATGCCCCATCCCTGGGAACATTCCAGGTGAGGTTGGACAGGACTCTGAGCATGCTGGTCAAGTTGAAGGTGTGCTGCCAGTGGCAGGGGCATTGGACCAGATGACCTTTAACAGGTTCCTTCCAACCCAAACTATTCTCTGATTCTATGAAACCCTCCTCGCACAGAAATGAGCAGTGCACATCCTCCCGTCTCAGATCTCTGGCCCTCCGGGGTCTCACAGAAGGGTGTGCTTGCTGTTACAGTGCCAGGCCCATGCCCTTGGGCCAGCAGTCCCAGCTGGGGCTGGGGTCAGGTTTGGTGTGCAACTCTTGGTGGCTGAGGTGAGCAGTAGAGGGAGGAACAGTATTTGTTCACACAGTTGTACCAACAGCTCCGGTCTAGGAGCATGTTGTGACTGTAACCTGGCCATGTCAGAAAACCCTGGGCAGGGAAAAATGCAGCTGTTACACCCCTGCAATGTGACAGCTTCATTATTTGGATGTAGTAGGCAATAACAGCAACAAGAACTCACGAGGCCTTAAAACTGGAATGCCATTGAACTATTTGTGCTCCTATGGAGAGCACTGGCATCTGGGGGCACAGGGCGTCTCTGCTCTGAGAGGGGAAATAAAAAATTGGAGGCAGTATTCATTATTTCTTGGCCTGCACAGATCTGCCTTTTAGTGCTGTTCCCGATGCAGCAAGGATCTGGGAAGCTCTGCTTCATCCCTGTAGTGTGTGCATTTTCTTTTCCCAATACCATCTGCTATACTGATTTGTTAAAAAGGAAAATCAAATCTCTAATCCACTGCTGCTGTGTGAATAGAAACCCACTCAGGGCATTAGCTCTGTCTTGTCAAGGAACACAATGTGCCATTAAAACAAAAAGATGACTCCAGCTTTGGGACAAAGGAGCAATGAAAACTGAATGCCACCCACTTGTGCCATGTGTGCTCTCAGCCAGGGGACAGGCCCAGGGGAGTGGATGGAACTGAAGTGTCACCCTCCAGTGTGTGCCAGGCTGAGAGAGGATATAGTCATACAAAAGCGATACTTTAAAACCTCCTTTATTTAATTCCAAATAATCTTCTTCTTTTTCTTTTTTCTTTTTTCTTTTTTTTTTTTCAGGCACAAGCAGTTCTGCAGTAGCTCAGAAGACAGAAATCCTAACCTGCCCCTTCCTGTGAATCTCCTGGGCACCTCTTTGCAACAGGGCTGTGTGTGTTTGCAAGGACATTTATATGTCCTGTCATCACACTGAATCACCCCCTCTCCTCTCCTCCCCAGTTCTGCCATGCCCGCAGACAGGGAAAATAAAGCAACACGGCATAAAATTGGAATTCTGAGCTGTTGTGGCACCTAAAGATGTTCCCAAAGCCTGATCTCTTAGACCCCAGTGAAATGCTACGATTCCCAGTGCATTTCTCTCACAAATTTCCAGCACCAGTGGCGTTAGATGTACCCATGGAAATCATTATGTTGGGAACATTTGGGTGGGAAGAGATTGAATACTTGCACTGGGAAGAAGATGAATAATAACACAGTTTCCTCCAGTGGCTTGAGGGCTTTCTGTTGTTTCCTTCTGAAGGAGCTTTGTTGGCCTTGCAGCTGCTGGGTGGCAGATGCTGATTTAGTGGGGCAAGGCCCCCCCGTCCCCTCCTGAGCCCGCGCTCTGCCGTGCCATACACATTTCCCTTTAAATCCATGGCTGCTTATGCGTCATGGATGATGCCCACGAGTTTGCTGGCAGCCCTGCCTGCAGATGCAGTAATTAATCATCAAGTGACAGGGTGGCAGTGCCCCTCATTGACTTGGGGGTGATTAAGAAGGGCTCGCTTTCTCCCTGCCTGACAAAAGACAGCAGTGAGCGGAGCAGGGCTGCTCGCTGGGGAAATGCTGCTTCGGGACCACTGCAAAGCCCTGCATTTCCAGTAACATTTTCCATGCAGAAGAGTCACGAAGTACTTTGCAAACCAGCAAGCTGGGGGACTCAGGGAATGTGCAAACTCCAATATTCTGCAACTTTCCCATTCACCCACCCCTTGAGGCATTACAGCCTGTTGTGTGGCTATGAGACACCAAGCCACTGGAGAAGTTGCCTGGTACAGCAGAGGATTTTTCTAGAGGAAGAGTCTTTACTGTTCTGGAACTGAGTATTTGCAGCTCCCCAAGGTGTTAAAAATACAGTTGCCACTATTGAGTTTTGGTATTTCTACTTGCTAATCTAGTGCTGGGGGTGAAGGAGAGCAGGAAACTGTTTTGCGTGGCACGCATTTAAAATGAGCTCCTGAACGCCCGAGTTTGGGCAGATCTCCCACCCAGCTAAATGAGAGATTTTTCTGGATAAGAATCTTGGCATTTGGCTATAAGCTGCTATTAAGAAGTAGAACGGTTTTCACTCATGAATATTCATGTGGCTATATTGAAATGTGTATACTATCACCACACAACTTTGCAAATGCTTGATTCCAGTCTATACTGGGGAAATGAGGCAGCTGGTCATTAGTTCACCTCCCAGCAGTGACTTACACAAGGCAGTAGCTGTGTCAGTCTACCTGTGCCAGCTGCTGTTATTCCTCTTCTATTTCACATAGGAAAGAAGCATTTCTCATCCTTGTAGTCACTTCCCTCCACCTGCTTGCATGGGAAATGGCTTTTATCATTTTCTGCTTAAAACTCTCGGCATATTTATTATTAATATTCTTATTATTACTCGATTGGGTAAAAAGAAAAGCAATTAGAAAGACTTCAGTGGGAACAATTAAATACAATAGTAGTGGAGCAATTAACCTGCAGATTAAGCATAAGGTGGCGAGCTCTTTGTTTGGCCTCCCTTTAAGTTCCTGCTGTGGAGGTGGGCTCGTAGAGGTCATCTATGGGGCTGAGAGCTGCCTGAATCCCTGTGGAGGAGGGAGAGGCTGGAATCGGGCTCAGGAGTCAGGGACCTCTTCTGCTGTTCCAGCTCTTTGCCAGGCTTTCCTTTCTTTGATTGTTGCTAAATCAAAACCATTGGAGTGGAGAGAAATTAAAAAGTGAGGGAGTCCTGTGGTATGGCAGAGAGGGCTCTGTGATAGCAGAAACCTCCAGCTGCCCACCCCAGAATTTGGCACCAGCCACACAGCCACAACAGGGACATTCACACAGCTATTCCCTTTGAGGCAGCCAGGTACAAAGTGACAGAGCCAAGGGTCTTCACCCAGCCAGCAACCATGGAAAGGATACGTGCAATGATTTGTGGTTTTGGACAACTTGCAAATAGTTTTATTTATTTAGTTTTAACCTCTTGCCTGAGAAATCCATTTCAGCTTGTTCTTTTACCTTCACCTATTTTCTCTTTGATTATTTTTAAGTCTGATTTCATTTGGTGTCCTAAACTCTCGACCTAGGCTGTAGGGATTTTTAAAGGTGTATTTATTTTCTTATTTTTAGCTTTGTTTTACTGGTGTCAGCGGTTTGCTCACAACCCAAGCTCAGCCTTGATGAAGACAAAAGCGACTAATTCCTGTTCCCTCTCCTGGGTTCATCAGGAAAGAAATCTGTGGGAGCTGCAATAGCAACAATGATCTCTTAAAATCCTCTGAAACTGATTCTGAAATACCCTCAGACTATCCTTTGAAGTGGGAATTTTGGAGAACCAAAGCAAATATTAAGTTGGAAAAGGCTTTTATAGGCTCTCAGGTTTCCATTTCTAAGACTGCCAGTCTTGGGGATACCAGACTGCTCTTTAGGGTGAAGCATCCTGCTTTGAAAGGAACCAAGTGAAACAAGGAGAGAGGCCACAAATGAGCTTGAACATAGTGGAGTGAAAAGAAAAAGATATATAAATGTTTTTGGCAAGTTGTCATGATTATTATAGGATGAAGAAGAAGTGTGTCCAATTTATTAGTAGTCTAATTATCTAATGAATTGAGCATTGTTCAAACAAAATCTGTGTTTGTTCAAAATTGTTCAAATTTGTTCAAATTTGTTCAAAATTGTTCAAAATTGTTCAAAACAAATCTGTGTTTGCCCTCAGAATGTAGAGATTTTTATAAGGACAAAGAAGAAGTTGTTTTATCTAGGCATCTCAAGAAGTCAATCTCTCGCTAGAAAGGGAAGGTGAATTCCATTAAACTGGTGGAAATTATAAAATAAACATGATCAAAGAAATTTATTTCAGCAGTAGTTTGTACATAAGTGAGTTTGTAGAGAGATGGACAGAGAAGTATTTCCACTGGGGTTCACAGACACAGATTGGTGGCTCAGCTGAAACCTTGATTTCAGTGTCACTGCTCAAGGAATGAAAAACCACAGCAAGGCTCAAGTCTGCTCCAACCACCAATCTAGCATTTTAAATCATTTCATTAAATGTTACTTTAATAATTGAAACAGAGACTGTTCCAGGAGGATTAGAGTAAGTGTTTGTAAGACATGAATGCGTTCAAAAAGCAAAAATAAAAAACATATTCCTGACAAGTCAAGTGGTACTGTAACATGCTACCACGCTATCACATAGGGAATAAAGACTGTGAGTGAAGGAAAAACTGAGCACTCTGTGATAGAAAAGATCCTAATCACCTCATATTGCAGAGAGGATCAAATCTGCAGGATTTGTTAACATCTGAAAATATTAAATGAAAAAAAAAGCTCAATAATGCTTTACAGATTTATCTTGTACTAGTGGAGAATCTGAAAGCACTTCTGCAGGCAGTGTTGTACCTCACATTTGTGGTTCCCATGGGATGGTCTGGTGCTGTGACTTTCTCCTAAATTCAGGGTTTGAGCAGGAAGGTGCCCCTGAGGGTAATTGCAAGTCTTGCTCTTTGGCTGCTGCCATCTAGGAGGGCTACAGAGAGCCACTGTCTTTAGACTCTTACCTTTGAGACAGACCTGTGGGATGCTTGGGAGCATCAGTTACTTGTGTTATTCAAGTACTGATGATGTCCTGAGCCTCCCAGGGCTACAGAGAGAGTCAGCAAGGGTTTCTAATCCCTCCAGCCATGAATATTCAGGGATCTGGATCTCCTGTTCACAGCCACCCTTGGTGTCCTAACAGCCCAGGAGGAGGTGGCTGTCCCCGCAGCTCCTGCCCTGCAAGGCCCTGGTGAGGCTGTTTTCCTTGTCCCTGCCCTGCCCTGCCTGTCTCCCTGGGGGCAGTCACACTGCTCTCAGCTGTTCCCAGGCTCTCATGTTTGGTGCCTTTCTGTCCTACTAAGGCCACCATTTTCCACTCTCCTGGCACCCCTGCAGAAAGAGGAACAAGTGTTCACACCTCCTTAGAAAATGGCCATCAGCTTTTATATGGTCCAATTCCATTCAAACTGTTTAACTTGAACTGGTTGAACTGGTTTTCTAAACTGGAGCATAAAAACATAGGCTGAAACCAAAACCAAACCCAAAACTCATAGGAGCAAACTGTGTTTGAAACTGCTTTCTCTCAGTTCTAGCTGAGCTTGAGGTATGCCAGAGTGAATTTTTCACAAGCTGCTTTCCTGCTGTGGAATGTGAGCTGCAGGCTGGAGATAGCACTTCTCAGAAAAGGAGAACCAGCTCCTGCTGTATTAAACAGTGGCAGGTGACTATGATGCTGATTAAAAAGAAGGCCCTATATCTACATTCTGATTCAGCAAGTACACATCTCAGAACTTCAAGGAAGGCAGAGAAGCCAGATTGGATTTTGGCGGAGGTTGGTTTGTTTGTTTGTTTGTTTGTTTACTTCCTTGCTTTAATTTTGATAATGAAAAATCAAATTTTTAAAAATGAAGAAAGAGCACATTTGTTTATTCAAATATATGCATATGAAAATCTTTCATTTTAGTAAGACATGTTACCCTTATTCCAATCTGCTTGGGCCTCTTGCATTTTAAAAAAGCCTTTCTTATCTTACTACAACAGTTTTGGACTCAGCAGATTCTTTTCCTCCTCCTTCCTTTGCACTTGTGTCTCTTTGCTGGTGAGACAGTGGGTTATCCTGTGCAGTGTCTGACCCCTGGAAAGTCCTGTGCATTCATTTCTGTATCTCTTTATGCTTTTCCTAAGGTTCTTCTTCGTGGGAATTGCTTTTCTCTTTGCTGTCCCCAATTCCTTCTTCCTGCACCCTCCTGCTCGTGCCCCTCTCCCTGCCTCTTCCCAAATGTGCCTGATGCTGCCTGCATGGTCTGCAGCCAACATCCGAGAAAGGAAAACCAACTCCCTCTGATTCTGCCAAGAAAGGCACGAGCAGGGAGATTAAGCCAAGAAGAGAGACCATGCACAGCTTCTCACACATGTTGTTTCAAAAGGTTTTCCCCATAGGAGCTTCCACACAGTCCCTCAAATCAACTACTTGTTGCAAAAAACCACCAGTCCCATTCTCAGCTGCAATGCCCGGGAGCAGCTGAACAAATTGCCTTGTATTAGTAAAAGAAAGATTTTGCTAAATGTGGATGGAAATCCTCAATCTTTTCTTAGTTATCATCTAGAGAAAATCTGTCATTTTCAAGTTTTCTGATTGGCTTCTAAAGACAGTAGAACTGACCTTCAATTTTATCCTTCAGAGATATCTAGAAGAGGTTCATGAGAATATAAATTCCTGTAAATCCTTTTTCTTTCAATTCACCTTAAAAAATGCTTTCAGCTGATATGAATTAGACCAATTCCTCAAGCAAAATAACAAAATCTATTCAAAGTCTATTAACCCCACTGGCAGTGCCGTACTTCCAGTAGGGTTTTCCTAAAATACTAATCCCCCTACCTTGTTTATTTCTTCTTTAGAAGGCAGCAAAACATTGGAAGATTAAATTTGATTCAAAGTGTTTCAGTGTTTTGCATCTTAATCTCATCTAATTTCTCAGACAGTGGGTTCTCAGCGACACTTGAGAAAATGTGACCTTTGAATTTTCTGTTGTGACGTTTTCAATCAGTCAGCTGGGGAAACCTTAAAAGCAAAGTTATCTCGGGGTTTTTTTTTTAGCAGGGCCCTCCTGCGGATTGGAAGTTATCAGCATCTTCCAACTGATATGCCATAGTTTTGAAAATGTTCTTTCTGAAGCAGTTGCATCTGAACTTTTGGGGCTTTGCTGATGAATGGATGACTCATTTAGAAGCATTTTACAGGATAGCAGCCGGTCTGTTCTTAATCAGTTTTGAGCAAGGAGATCCAGGCAAATTTTAAATACTGTGCTTTCATTATAGAGTTAGGTTTTATTCATGAGATTCTCATTGACCTTTTAAGTAAGATACACAGCTACCATGCCAGAATTTCCAACAAACTGAGGGAGTTTTAGTAAAACTTTCTTAACTCTTTTTCCCTGAAAAAGGGGATATGTGGCTTCAAGTGAGTTGGGAATTAACTGTGAGTGCTTTTGTTTTTCTGGCCCCTGCAATAAATACAAAGCAGTATTTAGGCAAGATTTCCATTTATGATTCTTCTGAGGGTCCAGGACACAGACACATTTCTCCATTTGACAGAAAAACCGAGGAATGGGCCTGTTGTGCTTCTCTCTGGGAATGACCCGAGACGCCCATCTGGGCTCTTTATTCCTTTGGATGCCATATGTGTCTGGTAAATCTTGGAATTCTCCACCTGCAGAATGGGACCCACACAAGATGTTCTGATCCCCACTGCCCCTGTATTCTGCCAGTATAAACGCTGCCTTAATCTGATTTAAGATATCCCTGAGGTAATCTGGAAGGATCAGCTGCTTCTGACAACACAGAAAAAACCATAATTTCCTAAACTAAGTATCCCATACTAATACTCCTTTCGGGCTGGCCTTACCAGACTTTATTTTTCTCTTCCATGTGGGACAATTCAAAGAATCAGGGTGTCAGTAAGTGTCACCAAAAGTGACGACTGGTCTCCTGATGATCAGGAGATCTCTTGCCAATACCTGTTTGTGTCCCACTGATTTCATGGGTTCTGTACAAAGTCACAGACCAGGTTGGCAGCCATTCACTGGGAGTTTGCTGGCAATATTCCGAGTGTAAAGGATAGAGGCAGCAAAAAAGAATGCATCCTATTTAAAACCAAATGCCTACCGAGGCAAGCGATATGGAATAGCCCCCCATTAAAAAATAAAAACCAAAACATTACCTAGTTGTGTGAGATAACACTAGCCTTAGTCCAAGGAAGTTATACTTGCAGAACACAGCACTCACCCATCTAATGAATTCTATTTATCTAAGGAAAACTGGGAAATGCTGTCATGGCACTGCTTATGTGTGCATGCATATTGCTAATTTGTGTAAGGTAGCAGGGAGCATCTACTCTGTCCTTGTCTGCTGCAGAGGCTCTGCCCCCTGATTTCATTTGATGTTCCCAAGTTCGTCTTACAAGGTAGAGAGAATAATCATTCCTCATTCACCTTTTCCTGCCAGCCACTCTTTTCTATGGCTCTGTCACTTCCTCATCCAGTCACCTCTCCTCAGAGCTAAAGGCTTGGAGTCTATTTAATCTCTCCCAGCGTAGAAAACATCTCATGTCTTTGACTTTTTGTCCTTCTCTGTGTCTTCACTGGGTTTTGCCTATTCCATTTTGATGCAGTTCATGCAGTATTCAACTGTGGGCAAATTTGGGGCTCATTCAGTGGCACAGAGCTGCTTTTCCTGCTACTCTTGGTAGCTTTCATACCTTACATTCTGTTTACCTTTCCAGCCTGCCGCAGGGCAATGAACAGATGTTTTTGTTGAGCAACCTGCAGCGACTCTATGATCTCTTTGCAGAATGATAATGGCTAATTTAGAGATTATCATTGCATATGTGTATTTAGTGTTGTTTTCCCCATGTGCATTGCTTTGCATTTATCAACATTGAATTTAATCTGCTGGTTTCTTCCTCCCTCAGAACTTTATGATCAGTTTTAGTTTTTACTACCCTGAATAATTTTATAGCATCAGCAAAACTTCAGATCATCCTTAGGGCTAATATTATTTAATATTTTCATTAATATCCACAAACAAAGAAAGTTTCAGTGTGTGAATTTAATTTGCTAATAGCACAAAGTTGAGAAATCTTCTTCATTTCCGAAGATGCTCAGCATATTGCAGATTAATAAATAGATGACTTTGGGCAATGAAATAATAGAAATCAAAATAAATGCAATATTTTGCATTTTGTAAACTGCAAAGTCATTCTATTTGTTACAATATATTGACATTATAAAACCATTATGCACTTTTAAGAGTATATAGCAACAGTTCTTGTTGGGGTAGGATAGCTCAGCAGAGGAGAAAAACCAACCTGACCCATCAATCAATCTGCAAGTGGACTCTCAGCCACTGGCCTTATATACCTCTAAAAAGTCAAACCTAGTCTTTGGAGATAACAGAACCTGCATATCCTGCAGAGATAAAGAAGGATCAGTATTATTGTGTGAGGTGCTGGATTGCCAGGTGAACCTCTGCCTGCTCATGTTCAATGGAGACTCATTCAAGTTAGAGACATGCAGGTCAGATAACCTGTGGACTAGGAAATTTGTCTACAAGAAGCATTTCAAAGAGGAAAACTGATTTCCCTTTATAAATGAACTGAGGAACAGAACTCTGTGAGCTGATGGTGCCACCGGCACAGGAGCAAAGAAGCATAAACTGATCATGGATAGATTCAACCTGGAAAGTAACTGAAGCTTTCTATCAGCTGGGTGAGAAGCAATTGTAAAATGGAGCTTGAAGCCTTTGTGAATGAGTTGGATTCCATGATTGTCCCCCTCCTCAGCTGGCTGGTTCTTCTTGGCTGAGATGCTGCCTTCCCAGCAGGAGTGGATCCCTCTCCTTCAGCATCCTGCCAGCACTATTTCATCCCCTCCTCATTACTGGAGGATGATTCAAAAGGTGTCTCCTTGCTGCTGGAAGCACCACAAGCAGAAGGGGACAGGCCTTACTCTCCAGGAAGGGCTGGATAAGGATAACACTGCCATGAAACTCCTGGCCATGATGTCAGGAGTTGGCAGCTAATCAAGCTCAGATGATTTTCAACAAGCTATTTCTCATTAACATTTCTACATATGGAGGAAAAATACTTCAACAGCAGCACAGAATGCTGGAGTCCTCCGTCTGTAAGAGAGTCCATGCAATGAACATGAACAGTTTCTTTACTGTGTATTACAAGGTCTTAAACATTTTGACATATTTTTAGGTCTCAGTTTTTGGCAATTCCCCAACAACAGCAGTCAGTTTATGCCAGTCATAGAAAGAGGTTTGTATTGTATTGGATGCATGGAAATCAGAAACCAAAGAAGTCAAATATTTATTTCTTTCAAAGAAATAGAGTTCTTTAATCTTACAGTTAAAGAGTTAAAGTGACAAGCTTACAGTTGTCTTGATTTTGAGAAGGAGATTTAATGCTGCAGAAACCAACATCACTGCTGCTTTATCCCACTTGCTGGGTTTGGGTTTTTTTGGGGTTTTTTGTTTGTTTTTGTTTTGGTTTTTTGTTTTTTTGTTTTTTTGGGTTTTTTTTGCTTGTTTTGATGTGGTTTTCTCTATGTTGAAAATCTTACTGACGCTGATAAATTTCTTGCCTTTGCACGTGCCACTTTGCAAGAGCAAAGTAAATATAAAAAGCATGTTAGTATAATGACAAATGCCATGGAGAGCTCTGAAAAGAAAACACTCCAGGGAAAAACGTGCTTGGAAGAGTGATGGCAATGCAGTAACCACAATCTGCTCAAACCAAAAGGCATTGTGAATTTTTCTTCTTTTATCTTTTGTTGGAGTGAGC
>NW_008236924.1:1759344-1777443 GCF_000691975.1 Corvus brachyrhynchos | reverse complement strand
GGTTCAGCATCCTTTCTACCAGCTGCTGTGCAGAGGACACAAAGGCAACTTGAAATCACACTTTTACTAAGAGAATATTGGAGTCTTCTTTCCTTAGATTTGACTTCTAGGACAGTTCTAGTTCAAGGAGGGGAGGATGAAGAGTAGGGGAGGAAGTATTAGAGGGGATTTCTGCTTGGGTTTTTTTCCCCCTTTGTTTCTATTCCACAGCATAGTGAGCCCAGGGTCCTCATCAGAGCCTCCCAGCTCCAGGGCTTGCTAAGAAAACCTCACTTTCCTGCCCAGCTGGGCATGGAAACCATCCACGTGCTGGGTTCACATGCTCTGCTGAGAGTACAAATAATAATAAACTGGTGCTGTTTCAATGGACTTTCTGTACAACCTGAGGCAGAGATTAGACCTGGGGTTTTTTTGTCCTGTTTGTGTAAACCTTATTGAGGAAGTTGCTGTCACACTTCATATTCCATTTATTTTCTTAATGGTTCGTAAAAGATTACTAAATGAATAATGAATGTTTCAATTAAACACAGATTGTTATCTAGGTCAATAAATTGCTTTCAAACCTTGGTAATGTCTGCTGGTGATGTAAAAACTTTGGAATAATCATTTTATATGCTTTTAATGCATGTTATTGTTTATTAACCCTCTGTTAACCATCTACAAATAAATCTCTGATAATATAAAACATGGTAAGCATTCATTCAATGGAGAGTGCCTGCTATTGCAACATCATTTTGCACTCCTGAATTCTCCAAGTAAATTAGAAAGAAAATGGCCATGGAGTACCTTAGACAAGTAGGAGAGAAATAGACATTTATATTAATCTGACAAAATTTTATGGAGTCAAGGTGGAATACAGGGCTTGTTCCATTTTCAGTGGAGAGGACAAGCATGAGCAGAGAACAATTCATCACAACTATTTTACCACAGGATTAATTTTCTGCTGTACTAAATATAAATTGGCCTGAAGAAAATAATTTCAGCAGAACTGGATATGAGCACCATAGCTGGCCAGAAAATTGGCTGACTGATGGTAAACAATGGAGGCATCAAACTGTCAGATTGTAGCTAAAAAATATAGCAGAGGAATCTGTCTTAAGATTGTTCTTATTTAACATCACCTTTAGTGATCAGGAAGAAGGCATAAGAATATTATTAGTTAAATAGGCAGATGGTGTTGCCTTGGAAGCCAATCAAACTTTAGAGATGACAGAAATATTGCTAAAGATCTGTAAAAGTCAGGAAAAGGGATGAGGGACAAAAACAGAAACAGTTTGAATTGGTGGAGATGAAAGTGTTGAGGGGAAGATGTCCCAAAGCACTGATGGAGAAGGAGCAGTGACAGCAGGAAGACACAGCTTCAAAACCAGGACAGCTCTTTGGAGCTAACAGTGTTGAGGCATCTGTGATCATGAAAAATGGAAGTAATATCTCTGCTAAGTGGGTTTTTCCTGTAAATGTTGCTGCCATCATCATTTTCTAAGTGCATTTTGTACCTCTCTCAGCCCTAGATGAAGAGCTAAGGTGGCCTCAGATTTGTTGACAAAAAGCTCAGTCAGGGACAGCCTGAAGCCCCACTAATTAGCGTTGTTAATTATAGGGCAGATTGGCACATTTTCAGCTCTACCCTTCCTGGTGAATGAGTTACTTTTAGATCAGATATTTGTGCTGCATCGGTCCTGGTGCTGTAGTGAGCAGCTCACTACAGACATTAGTGGTTAAACAAAGAACCAAACAATTACCCTTTAAATACAGAGACCTGAAATCCCAATAATCGAGAGGAATACTAATTAATTCACTCAATCACCAGCAGCTACAGCCACGGGAGTAGCTGGTGAACATCACGATTCTAATCATACCGGTCTGTTAATGACCTGGGAGACACAGACTCCACCCAGCATCTGTGGTATTTTATCAGCCAGCCTGGATTAGGATGAGGATCTTCATGAGGCATCACTGTGAGGCTGCAGGTCTCCTGCACCCTCCTCTGGCACTGCAGCACTGCTGATGGCCAAGTCTGCAGGCAGCTTCTACCCTCATGGGGGGCCCTCAACAGTCCCCTTTTCCCCACAAAATATGAAGATTTGCCAAATCAAGACATGTATTATACATTTGAAGTAGTATTTTGAAGTTGTTATGGTGAAATGTATGGAGCTACTCATGATCCCAGCCTGACTGATAAGGCATTTAAGATACACATGGAAAAACAATAAGGGCAGAGGGAAAGAAATGACCCCCTTGGGTGGTAATCCCACAGGAGACCGGGTGGAAGCAAATGCACAGTGTCCCTGCGGTGTCCCTCTGGTGTCCAGGGTGAAGAAACTTGAAAATGCACAGATTCAAGGCACGAGAACCTGAACCAAAATTCAGATGCATGTTCAGATGGAGTAGCTCTAATGGGCCACTACCTTGACCAGGTAACCATTCACTCTATTTTTTTAAATAGATTTTAAAAAGTTGGCATTAAAGAAGAGAAATTTTAACTCAGCCTCAAGATCTTTGCAGTTTCTGGGGAAGAAGCTTAGCTAACAAAGCAACTGCAAGGACTGTACAAGGAATGAGTAATAGATGGATGTAGCAGTGGTACAACACCGTGAATGGAAAAATACCAATGATTTTAGAAGTGCTGGAAAGCTTCCTGTGTGTTCCTTTAAACACATATATTTTCTGGATCCAAAATCTCTCCCTGCCTGAGAATGAACACAATGATTTTTATATGAGGCAGCACTAAAAATCACACTCCAATTCTCAATCGAAAAACAAAAGGTTCTGATATTTACCATTAACCCAAGACAACAAAAAGAGAGAGTTTGTTCATTCTAAACCTCCTAATGGAATGCCAATTGCATTTAGTTATGGAAAATCTAAATAAAAACACATACCAAACGTAAATAAATACAAATCGAGTTCTTAATCACAGAGTTGGTACAGCAGTTTCCATCCCCTGCAATCAGCTCTGTAATTGCCTCACCTGGAGCTGAAATGTCACCTCTCCAGAGAGGAGGAGGACTGTTGTCTTTTCAAAAGATGATAATGGATTTGATAGAATATGATTCACAAAGGATTTTTTAGTTTTCTGGCATGGCATATTAGAGAAATTTTAGTGAGATAAGTGAATCCCTTTTAACTGTCCTTGAGTGAAGAACAAAATGGGAAGTGAATTGAGAGCCAACTACAAATGCTCTTTATTATCCTGTCAAGAGCAGTGTCCTGTTCTGCTGGAATGTGCTTAAACCACCCCCTGCCTGACCCTGACCCTCATGTCAGAGAGTAAATTGTGTATTGCTATAGAAGATTTGTGGTTCTACCTGCTCTGAGAGGGGGAGAGAGACATTCAGCCGTGGCCTCAGTGCCAGGAATGTCATCTGTCATATGGGATCCCCAGGGGGAAATCGAGTCCTGCTAATCTCAGTGAGGTGATAGGAGCTGTAAGAGAAAGCAAGGGCCCATTGAAGCCTTTTTCTTCTGTCATCATCTATTATGCTGTAAATTTCAACATGTCTTTTAGGACTGGCATTGTTGATTGTAAACAGAGTTCTTCATTATCCCCTCACATCCTGCAGGTTTCCTGACAGGAGAGAGCAAATCTGCCTAAACTGTCAAAACTGCATTCCAGATTTGATATTCTTCCACCACTCAAACATCCCATGAATCCCTACTATTTTTTAAGTACTGTTTGTCAAGTATTTACTCATGTGTGCTGTTAGGACCTGGCATGCCTGTATTTGTCAATGTAAATTTTAGAATGTTTTCCATTTTCTGTGGTATGGACTTTTACAGCCTGACTACAACCCCACTCCCTGAATGGGTATTTATTTTAGTTTCCCTCCTGTCATTAGTGCCCTACATATAAATTAGGTCCTGCTGATCAGGACAGACAGAGTTCCCAAAGAAGGTGGTGCAGAGACCTTCCACAGTGACTTTGGGAAGAAAGCAATGAAGCACAGGAAGGAAGGAGCTGTAACATAAGACAGCAGTTCCAATCTTTCCCAAATTACACAGCTCAGAGGAAATACCCAGTCCCCATGCGTAGGGACATCAGTCATTTTATCTTGGCAGAGTAAATAGATTGTGCACCAGGACTGTGCTTCTGACAGCTCCTCAGTGCAGATAAAACCAATAATTGTGCTGATAACAGAGTCACTAAGATGGATAGGTGTGTATGGGGAAAAGCCAAGCACGTTTTGGAGACACATGGCCAATTTAGCAACTTTTAAACTGTTTGACTAAAATGTAAATAGAACTCCTGATGTCAAATGCAGCTCAATAAATACTAAACACTGAACAATATGGCCATCAAGTATGGAAAATCAAGTTACATGAATTGTAAGGCTCCTTATTTGGCATGGGTTTTTTTGTAGCTTAGGATTTAGTAGCAAAGCTAATATTTTTAAATTGTACCAGATGTCTCTTCCAAAAGCAATGTGCAAATTATCTCCTGGCAGATGACATAGATACTTATACTCACTCCTGACTTCTTACAGAAGGAATGTGTCTGTGTGTCTAGAAGGACATATATGTGAATTCACATGTGTGTCTGGACATGTGCAAAAGTATAACTTAAAATGTTAAAAATAAAATGGCTAACTCAAACGAGGAAACCCAAATATTTCCCCAATGAGTCAAACTTCTTACTGTAGGTCTGTGGATACTATACATAGCTAAAATAGAGAATAAGTAATAACAATCCTTGGATAGGCCCAGCTACTGGAAAAAATTGAGCATTTAATTTTGCAATACCCCAAAGTAGTCTGCCTAAAGGCGTTTAGGGTGATAGAAATAAGCAACCCGGATATGCACTCTATTTCCTAATGAGAAATTCAGTGGGGCTATTGCAGTTTATTAGAGAAGATTGGGAATAAGCAACTCCAGGTTAGGAAGCAGAGCCACTTGACCTGCTCCTACAACACCAAGCACAGGACTCACTCAAGACCCAGCTATCGCTGCCATTGCTCACAGCCTGTGCTCCCTGCACCATCACCTTCACAAAGCTCACACAACTGATCTGTTTTCCTTCCATGTTCTCCATTTTAAGCTCCTTTGTTCCCCATTTTCTCTCAGATCACACTCAGTCAACAAAGGCAATGCTTCTTTATTCAAGGGTGGATTTTAAGAGCTACAAAACCTAAGTGAGGCAATGCAGGAAGCCTGGTTTGTTATGGCCATGTGTCTTCTAGGTTCTCTGATGTCTAACAAGATGTAAATGCCAAATTGAACTTTTTCTTAACATTGTTGTTTCTTGTAGATTGTTTGATGTCTGGTAGAAGTTGAAAAGGCAGCTTCTCTCTGCTAATAGCTTCTCTTTACTCTTTCTGACAACCTACTTTCAAAAGACTTGTAAGAATTTGGTATATTTAAGAATTTTCCTGGCTGTCAAATTTTCTTTAATTTGGACAGCAAGACCAAAAGTCATTAAGGAAGAACAGGCACAGAACTGAACAGGCATATGCATACCACTCTGCAGGATAAAATCTATGGAGCCTGTGCTGAAACAAAAATACTTTGGCATGTTTCAGATGACTGTAGGTTTATCAGCCTGAGAAACAAATGAATACTACATAAATAAAGATCCTATTCTCCATTTAGAAAGATCAAAGGAGGAGAAATAATGAATAAAGTGACATAATTGTCATAAGAGAATGTAATGATCATAGAATTGTCACAGAAGAAACAAAGAAATATGCACTGATAAGGCACTAACGTGAACCTAAATCCTTCTCACACTGTGAGATTTCAGTTAAAGCTTGCAAACCACTCCACCTCCTCTGCTGATCTCTTTGTTTACAGAATGGCTACCACGGATTTTTGCCAGTAATGGATTATGAGGGGGGTTATTGGCTGATAGACAAGTCACCAAATTGGATGAAAGAAATTAATTTATTCCTGTTTTTCTTCAAATTTTAGACTACTGCCAGTCATCAAGTTACCCATCAGCATAACAGTGAAGATCATTAGCATATGCATAATTTTTCACTGTATTATGATGCATCAGTCAGAAAAAGAAGTCACAGGTGAAGTCCCACCTACTCTTTCTATAACTGGCCACTACGTTGCACTCCTACATCGATTGCGATTTTACAAGGTGGAAACATTCGTTGTCTGGAAGTAGGAACATGATCCAGACCTCTGCTTGCCCACACAGAGGAGGCTATTGCTGATAATTGCTAATTGCAGCTCAGTAAACCTAATGGATAGTCAATCATTCTGGTGCAAGTGCATCATGCATTAATAAAGTAACTTAATTTCACCATTCTGCCTTTGCCACACTGCTTGCTTTGATCTCCGCTAAATTGGATCATTACCTTGTTAAACTGAAACCAACTAATTTTCCCAATTGTCTTTTATGAACAGAAAGAAATCATTGTGCTGCCGTGGAGAACTATGAACATGATAAACATGAAAAATTAAAATCCAGCTTTTCATCCTGCCCTTGTGCCCCTCAGTTTGTGGATGTGTGCTGTACTGACTGATTAATGACAGGCCAGAGATGGATGGCCAGAACAATCAGCCTGACAAATGCTTCTCAAGGAGGCAAACTGGGGGGACTTGGGAATATGCTTTTCTCATCAGACCCTCACTTTTACTGGAAGGATTGTCCAGCCTGGTGTTGAGAGGAGGATGTGCAAGAATTGAATTAGGCACTTATTTGACCTGGGCTTGGTGTGTGCTAAAGCCCCATCAGAAAATCTTGCTTCAGGGAGGCTTCTTTGCAGTGGGAACCTGAAGGAACTACACTACCTTGCTGGATAACCCTGGTTCTGCATCTTTGCAGGGCTGCAGCTTCTGTGACCTGAGTTTTGAACAAAAGCAGTATGGGAGGAGAAGCTTTTGTTCTGGGAAAACAAGTGGGATCTCATAGGACTTTGAGTCAGAAAAGTCTCTGGCTGCCACTAAAACCCATGACCCAAGTGATGTAAAAGTGGATCAGGCAGAGGCCATCTTCTCTAATTTAAACAGTGAAAAGGAAATCAATTTTCCTGCCTCTGCTCACAGGACTTGTGCTCTCACCTCTCAAGAACTGGTCTGAGTCTTCACTCTGGGGGGGAGCAGGATTTGTTTTATTGTATTTATCAGTGTCGAGCCAGCCATTTAGCAGCACCACACCTCATTGACTGGATGTGTCCTTCCTTTTGAATAATAAGCCTCCGCTGGAGGCTTGTGTGATTTATTTCAGATTACTGCCGCTTGTTGGACAGCAGCTTGCTGACTAGTGCTCCCCAGAGTCTGAGGCATCTCTGAATTCTTGTCTCCACTGCCTTGCCAGCTGGCTGGGAAGCATTAGATGCTCCACTAAGTATGACAGCAGCTCTCTGCAGGGCTACTGGGGAGAGCCTGGGCAGTCGGAGCAGAGCGGCTCCGCCTGCTGTGCTGCCCTCAGAGGCTCTGCAAGCAGCAGGGGAGAGCAGCCCATGTCTTCTGCTCACTGCCTGGAACAGATTAATTCACAAACTTTCTCCAGGCTTTCACTTCACCTACATAGCCACTGCTGTGAACCTAAAACTGGCAGGATGGTTTTGGGCACATAGGAGTGTTTTCCTTGCGGGTAGTGGGAAGCCCAGTGCTCATTGTGGAGGGTGCTTGGGTCTGGCTTCTTGAAACAGAGCAGGTACATCCCAGTTGCCTGATTTTAGAGTGGTTTTTTACTCAGAGAACCAAACTATCAGTGTACAAGGTCATGAGTGTAGACTCCAGGAGGACACTTTTACCTCTGTGACCCTGCCATGAAGGCCCCCCCTTTACCTGTGTACCCCAACTTCCTGTGACTGGCCACACCTTGCAGCCATTACCCCAGAAATGTGTGTGGCACAGGGATTTGGGGCATGGTGTCCAGCAACACTATGCCAGGGAGAAGCTGGGGAGAGAATCTGCCTGAGGGATATGGACAAAAATTTGCTGGGAACAAAAAATGTGGACAATGGAGCATTTTGGTTCTAGATGAAATCACAGGTGAAGGCAGGATATCTCCTAGACCCCGAATACGCAGCTCCATGGAGGCTTCAGCAAGGACTGGATGTACTGCTTGACTCCTGTGTCCCTGGAGTCTCATGCCACACCTCTGCCTGAAAAGATGTCAATCTGGATGTTTTGCATCTGCCTGCAGGAAATCAGGTTTTGTTTGGACCTGAGCCAGACTTGCAGGGATGTCAGGAACTGTGGCCTCTGGTTAATTTGGTTTTCTCTGGGAAAAAAAAGCCTCTTCTGGCATCTGTCTCCACCCCATGAGGGTAAGCAACCAGCCAAGCCCTGTGCTTTTTGCCTGTTTGCTTTCTTAGTTTCATTGTTAGTTGTCCCCAGGACTCCTGTGTGTCTGTCAAATATGAGCAAACCAAAATGAGGACAAATCAGTGGAGTCAAGGAAATATATGGCCTTCTAGATTCATCTACTCTGCCTCCTGTGAGGCTGCTGAAGCTCGAGCTCACTGGTCCATGGTTCTGGGACTTGTCCAACCATTTTCCAAGAGCTCTGGGACACACATTTTTGTTTACTCCGTGCTGTCACTGTGGTAGGTGAAACCAGGGTCGCCAACACTGCCTTTACAGAAATCATCTAAGAAGGAACAGCAAAGGCAGAGACTTTTTCTCTGCTGAGACAACATCTTAGAACTCACCATGCACTCCAAGGCATTATTCCAAGCACGGAGCCAGTTGCTTAATTTTGTACACGGATTTGTTCTGCTGTTGGGCAGCGAGTTTCACTGCCTGCCTTGGTTCAGTGCATTCAAAGCATATCCTTCCAAGAAAACTCTAAGTGGATCCTGTGTATTTATTTCAGATCCAATAAAGTTAACCAAAGCAACTATCTCCATTGCATTGTGATGCACAAGGTAATAAACAGCTGAAAAAATTGATTAAATGCCATAGTGAAGCCATTTATAGGACGCACACTCCAAAGCAGCAGAGACACATCCTGTTACTTAACATGCTCCACAAGTGGCTTCTCTTCAAAGCTTTTCCAAACACAAGAGGACAGTTAGGTGAAAGAAATGCCCCTCTGTGCTTGGAGGGAAGGCTTTGGAAGCTGGATCTGCTGGAAAGCAACCAGAGGAGCACCACAGGGCTGGTGAGAGTGAAACACAAAGAAGCTTCCTCCTGGGAAGCTTTTGAGCTTTGTAAACCTGCTTCTGAATCTCAGCACAGTGGGAGCCTGGTTTAAATGTCCCAGAAAAGACTTCAGGACAGGGGAAGGAGCACAGATCTGCCAGCTGGATTGGGGCTCTGAATATTCTTCTCTTTGAGATCAAATCCACAAGAATCTGAAAAAAAGCTGGGTTTCTAGTTTTGTTCTTAACCTTTTATCCCTGCTACGTCATTGAAACCTCATGAAGAGTTCAGAGGACAAAGCCCTGCAGGGAAGGGTGGCTTCAGCCAATACACAGCTCCAAGTACGTGGAGACAAGACCTTAAATTAACTACTAAAATAAAGCAATTTTGTCTTCTCCAGCTTCAAAGAATTTGTGCAGCTCCCCTGCCCTAACCCTCCCCACCTTCTTCTCATATTAACCTAGTCCAGGGACATGCAACAAGCACAACTTGGATTTTAAATTCGTAGAAAAATTATGATTTTTCATGGCAGCAAGAACACCTGGCTGTGACCATCTCCCCTTTCTAAACACGTGCCCCACGCTGGCAGCACATGAGGAGTGGACCTCAGCCCCCTCAGACTCATAAATCTCCACCTTCTCATTCTGCCTGAGCTCTGACAATGTGTTGTCCTTCCCTGCTTTAGCAGTTCAGCGTTGCATAACAATTCCCTTTGCCCTTCTCTGTGCACACAAGGAGCTATTCCAGCTTCAAGGGAACAGGGACCCTATCGACTGCAAAGACAGGCACAAAAGACAAAGATATTGAGTTCTGTTTTAATTAGCAATGGAGTGGGTGAACCTGTGGGTGGAGAAGAGCTTGAGTATAAATGATGGAGAAAGCTGAAAACAAACTAGTTTTGACTGTTTTTCAGAATTTTCTGATCTGAAAGGTCAAAGGCTGAAAATAGGTTTTTTTGGCATGTTAAAAATACCAAGATTGTTTTCCTCTGCCAATAGTTTCTTCTATTTATTAAAATTATTTTTCATCTGCTGAGAGGCCTGCCCAAACCCAACATGCATTCTTTAGCTGCAATATTATTAGCCTGGCAGACAAAACAGAGTCAAAACGACTCATTAGAACTTAGGGGAAACAAGTTCTATAATAATAATTATTATTATTGTTGGGGTTTTCTTTAATTTACAAAATTTTATTTTGGAGAGAAGGAAGGCTCAAAATAGTAAACTAAAAAAGAATATTCAGCTTTTGGTATTTCCTCCTTTCAGCCCTTCTTACTTACTTAAATGAACAAAAAAGGAGGGATGGAGACATAAGGTGGAAAACAGGGAGAATCTCACACCTCCAGATGTACATAAAAACCCTAATAAAAGTGTTAGGCAAATGAAAGCATATTCCTTATTTTAAAACTGTGAAACATTAAAAAAAAATTTAGATCCTAGGCTGCTCTTTTTGGAGAGCGGGTAGAATTTTGCTCTTTTCAGGTTCAGCCTTGGCAAAATATTTAATCACGGGGGAAAAAAAAGTGAAATGCATCTGGTTCTTAAATGCTCTTTATTGAGCTATAGTCAATCCCTTGGTAGCCCAGGTCAAAAGGATCTGCTGCATCAATTTATAGGCACCCATCCCAGAATTTCTCCAATAGTGAACACACTCGGAAAGGCTAAAAATATAGTTCCACATAATTCTGGTTTGGGAGCAATTAAAGCCCTAATTCTACATGCTGCCAGCTGATTTCCTATTGCAAGCACCCCTTTGGGAAATCAGTGGCTGGTTTGTGGGTTACTTGGTTCATTCTTAGGTGCTTGAATCTTATCTCAAGCAAAATCCTCATATGGTATAAATTTGTACTAGAACATCCTAGACTAGCTTGATCTATTACACATAGAAGTTATTGACTTCAAGGCCACACATCACTTTGGGAATTGGCAGGGAATTTCTTGCTGGTGAATGAAGCAGAGTATCCTCATGGCTGCATTGGCCTGATATGTTTCCCTAGTCAAAAGAGATGGAAACTGTGAAATTTTTGTTAAGGTGGAAGGTCCTTTCTTAATTTACTTGGATTAGTTTTCTTGTACTCAAGTAAAAAAATGGTAGAAATCATTGAGGGTTTGGCCCAAAATCGAACATTTCCCCATTTTGAAATTGGTTTCCTCAAAGAGATGTTTTTTGTGAGAGAAGCAAGACTTGTTTTACTGTGTTTACCCACACCCATGTTGAGCCAACCATTTAGCAGCACCACGCCTCATTGTTCTGAGGGAACCAGTGAAAGACATGGGGTTTTTTTCAGTGAAGCTTTTCCTTGTGAATTTACAACTGCTACCTTAGCTAACTGTGTTGCTTCCTCCACCCTCCGGATTTTGTGGGTTGCAAAAGATAGAAAATATTCAGCAGTGCTTTCCATAAGGCACTAAAGCTGAGAGTATCAGTCAACTCACTGTAAAAGAGCCAAAGAGTAGACATATGACTCCCCCTTGTGAGTTATGGGCTGGAAAAAACACTACTTAATAGCCTGGTGTTTGTGTTCATCAGAGCCTTCCCTTCAGGGAGAGCAATAAAGGATGCAAGCAATGTTTGCATTTTGTGATCTGATCAGATTCCTTCCCATTATCAGATAAAAGGCCTATTTAGTGTTGTATTTATTTGGTTATTTTGAAGCAAAAAAGAACAGAATTAATCATCTCATGAACTTAAAGTCCAAAAGCGGGAGAAATGTCACTTTCTGCATTAGGACAAATGGACAAAGAAGAGAAAATGAGCTTAGCCCTGGGGGGTGCTCCGTCCTGCCAGGCTGGCTCTGCTGGCAGGCAGCTGTGGCAAAGCATGGTGTCATCCAGGGAACACCATGTGCCAGTCACATTTTGTCACTGGCAGGTTCAATGCCAATGTCTCTCCAGTGGTTTAAGGCATCTGAGTCCCACTTCAGTTCAAGAGTATGTGCTCAGCCATCCCTGTGATATTCCATGGTCCAAGGTCACCTCATCAAGGTCTTGAAATACTCAAATGTGTTAAATTGTCTTAGCATCTCTGGTCCAATGAATCCTAAATTCTCCTTTGCACAATAATTTGACTTCACCAGAGACTGAGTCCTGTGTTCCTGCCTGCATGCCCATCTGCATTCCTATTTCTCCATCCTGGAACAAGTCTGGGGCACTTCCCAGGGCCTGGAAAGCACCAGATCAGAGGAAACAGGCAAATTTATCCCAAATTTCCTGCTTTCTGAGTGAATACACTGACTCGTGGGTTACAATTTTAGTGGAACAGTCAAATCTCCCACGCTGTGAAGAGCAGGTCACAACCCAGGGCACTTCAGCTCCAGAGAATGTCAGGATTCAGTGTGTCTCCTCTCAGCCACCTCCACACAAGGCTCCACTCAACCGTGCCAGATCTGTAAGGTTCTTACTCTCTCCAGACCCTATATTAGGAGTATTGGTTTGCAGTGTGTGTGAGACATTTTCTGTGGAGGCACTGAAATCCCTCTAGACCTTGGGGCCCTGGTGCTGGCTGCCCAGGTGGGCTGTGGGAGGATGTCTATGGCCTGAGACAGATCCACACGGGTGATGTGTGAGAGCATTTGGAAGTGTTGTGTCAGGTGCAGCCCAACGGAGAATTGAACAAGCAGGATTTGGATGAGCATAATGAGTTGCTTGACAGGTAATTTTTGTTCTCTGTTGTGCTATTTCTGCAGTGGCAACTGTCACTGTGAAAACCACCAAGTTTGTTACCATGACATTTGTAATAATTACATCCCACTCTCTGCAGTGAAATGGGGCAGAAATGTCGATTGAAATCCCCAGTTTTCATGGGGTTTGGGCCAGTGACAACTCATTTTTAATTTTCAGAGCCTTTGGAGGGAAAACCACGTAAATACCTTGGGTCCTCTTTGTCTCAGCCTCAACTGAGATAAAGCAAAGAATAATAATAAAAAAAAAAAAGACCTGGCACAGACAGAGCAAAGGATTAGGCCTAATTTAACTATGTAGGGAACAGCTCATTTTCTAACAGCTGCTACATTATAGCTCACCAGCAGGCAAATGTATAGCCCCACTGGCTTCCCAGCTCCACATGGAGCGAGCTTCCATGAGAAGGAAGGAGGAAGAACAAAGGTGCCATGCCAAGCTTTCATTAGCCATCATTAAAATCCGAGATTTTCTCTCCACAGCTGCAGGATTCCTGGTTCCCTCCCTCCCCGAGGTCGCATTAGCATCTGCGATAACATAATTGCTCTGCAGACATTCCTCGGCAATGGGTAGGCGATTCTGAGGGAATTGCAAATACAGTGCAAATATGCCCTTAATAAAATGAGTTCAGATAATGGGATCTGAGGTCTACTTCTCTATGCCTCTTCATTTCCAGCACAATTCTCCTAATTTCCAAGATTGCCCATTTGCCTCTCTGTCCTAACAGCCTTAAGTAGAACTAATTGTGTGGGTGAGAAAAGGCGGATTTGTACCTAAATAGTAAAGACACATAGGCTTATACTCTGCCTTTAATTATAGAAGTCATTAACAGTGCACAAATATAGTCCAGAAAAGAACTTGGCCCCATTGGTCCCTTTGATACCATTAGTCTATATCCCCAAACCATTCCCAGCACTCTCCAAATTTGGTACAAACCCACTAATAGTAGGAATGTAAAAGAATTATTCTGGTTTTATAAATACACAGACAACTTAAGAGCCCTAGAATTTAAAATACCGCCTTGTGGTGTTAGTCCATAATCCCACAGCTAAGCCCAGTTTTCCCTACACTTTGGTGTTTTCTACTGTGCTGTCCTGGGCTGGTTCCTCACCATGTTGCAAATTCCTGGTGGACAGAAGTAGCTGTGCTCTCCTTGGTCAACAGGCAATGGTCACTCGTGATTTTCAGTGCCACATCAAAGGCACAGCATTGCTGGGCTGATGGCAGACGGGAATCTTCCCCAGGGTGCAGCAGACATGGTATGACAAATTTTCCTGACTATTCCATGGATTTAGAGGTGATTCTGTGCCTGATAAAGAGCACCTAAAGAAACCAGAAGAGCAGCAGGACCATGTTCCCCGTGGATGGAATTGATGCACTGGGCAGCACAGGGTGAGGGCTGGAGGGAGGGAATAGTCTGAGGCCAACCAGCATGGGCACTGGTGTAGAACAAGGGTAAATCTCAGAAACTCCACGCAGGCCTGTGTGCCAGGATTGTGTAAGTGAATACTCTACTATCCTTGCAACCCAAAGTGACAAGGAATCTTACATAACTTCCTTGCTGTCATGCTATACTTAGATTTTGAATATGGTTAACAGCTTCGCTTAATACCAGATGTCCTGCTATTGTCAGCCTCCATTAAAATTGTGGTGATATTTCCTGTTGATTATCAGCAGCAAAACTGCTGAGATAAGGAATCTTCCTTGCTGGAGGACAGGTGGAAAGGAAATCCTGCCAATCTGCCACTAGGGAAAAAAATACAGAACTTTTCTCTTTTATTTTTCATTATATATGTATCTAACATAGCCTGGAGACCAAATCATGTTTTTCCTTAACTCACAAGGAGAAAGTGTCCTAAGACAGCAGCCTACAAGAGGTAAAAAAAAAAAAGTTGTTGACACTGATGGGGTAAATCTGTGAAGAGGTAAAACGGTTGAAAATACTGCATGGCACTTCATCAGTCAGGACTGTCTTATGCTCCTTATAAACAGATGTAACTGAAGGATGCTTTTTTTTTTTAGAGCTGAAAAAAATTGGGGTATTGCTGCCAGTGAATACCTATATAAATTATATACTCCAAAATTACTTCCAGGCTTGTTGGAGGAGGGAGAAAGTCACCTGTCCCCATGTGCCCATGTGCCATGTGCCATGTGCCACTTGACAAATGTCTCTCCTGCACACAAACTCTTGAAGTCAGTCAATGTTTGGAAGAATCTCCTTTTAAGAAAAACTTGCTGATTGAGTCAGCAGGGCAGAGGAGATGAGAAAAGGGCAGAAGAGGCTGCTCAGGGCCAGAGCATCTCCCTTCTGGTGCTCTCAGAGGAGGGATGCCCTGGCTTTAGATGGGGCTGCTTGGGAAGCTTCAAAGGTATCCAGGGAGAAGAACTGCCTCTCTTTTACTCAAAGACAAGATGTTGATTTTTAGAGGAACTCCCAACAGGGCATACACACACTTACCCCTTTGAAAAAATCAGGTCAGATTGTCTTCTTATATATTACAAGTTAAAATAAAATACATCCCTTCTTGGTTTCAAAAAGCTTTGGGTCACTACAGCTAATTTGGCCTAGAAACCTGGAGATGAAAGGCTTTGCATGCCATTACCGACTCCATTAGAGACTCCCAGGAGCCTCTCCATCCCCACCCTCCACTGTCTCTCCTTAATGGAGAAACTGGAGTGAGACTCAGCTGTAGTGAGCAGCTCGGTACAGCTCGGGCATGGAGCAGACAAAACCAGGAAGTTTTGCAGACTGTGGGGCCTTTCTCAAAGACAAATTCTGGGTTTAGGATTAAATTTGGTGCCCGCCTCTTGATGAATTTAACAGCAGCAGTGGAACAGAAAGATCTTGTGTAAAAAACCCAACAGGCAGGAATCCTGCTTAATTACATTTTCCACAGGCCAGTAAGTGCCTATGAAAAACAGATGTGTAAAGAATTACTTCTTTTTAACAACTTCAGTAAATTATTATAAACTGTACTCACAGCTGTAGGTGAGAAAAAACAGTGCTCTGTAATTGGCCCTGGACAGTGCCCAGATCATCCAAAATCCCTGTTCTAGTATTTTTGTTTGCAAATTACATTTTATAGTAGTGGGAAGACACTCCACCAGGCAAAGAAAAATAATTATAATCTCTCTCAGGCAGTTAAAGGAACACGGTGCTCAGTCTTATAACAACCCCTAAGGGACTCGCCCACAGACACACAGATTGTCATGTCCCATTGCACATGCACCATGTTTGGGGGGATTCTCCCACAGAGGTGCTGCTGCCAGGGCTCGAGCAGAGATGCAAATCAGCACTGCCAGGACCTTTCTGTAGGAACTGTCACTCTTAAAATGGGGGGTGTGATGGTAGCTTGTTTCCGAAATTATTACAGTTTACTGCAGATTGGAGTCCTGATATATCCCCCTGCTTCCCAGTTCCAGGAATAAAAGTCTTCATGTCTTTCTGCTTCACTTCTTCTTTGAGACTGTGCAGGTGGCAAAGAAAGTGTGTGTGACTGCCCGTGAGTCTTGTCCACATCAGAAGTGATGACTCTTGAACACAAGAATCAAATTAGACAGCAGCCTGTTTAAAGGCAGGGTGGAAGTGGTCTCACCTCTGAAGTCACGTCAAGTCCCAATATGTTTTTGGTTGTATGTGGGTTATATAAAAAAAGGAGGAAAAAGGACCCCGTGTCTTCCTCTGCCTCTGCTGCCAATCCAGCATGCAGCATTTGGGGGGTTCCCACAAGTGTTGTGGACTAGTTCTGTGCTCTGTTAACACAGAACAGGCAATGGCAATAGGCTGCCATGCCCCCTGTGCCAGCACTGGGGGGGATGGCACAGCTTTCCAGCTATCTGAAGGTTTTACTGACAGCACAAACTGCAGCCTTTGCACTGCAGGGGCTGGAGGGCAGAATCCTCTTTGTCTGCTCCCCATGGCCAGCCCACAGTGCAACTGCCTCATGAAAAACACTGCTCAGCCCCTCTGCATCTGGAGTCTGGGCCCCTCTTCACTCTCCCAGGCATGGTACTTCACCTGGTAAATCAAGCACCTTGCAGGTATGAGCCCCTTCTGGAGCAGCATTCAGCACCAGCCACTGCGATGAAAGATGCAGGATCCATCCTCATTCCTCGTCTGGCTGCTCTGGACTATGGTGTTTCACACCACTGATGGCTCCAGTTGCACAGACTCACTCATGGAAAAGCCTGTGGTGATGCTCCATACAAGAGGGTACAACCCTGAAGGGACCATGTCCTGTTGAGGGTCAGGGACAACCAATTCCATGGCCACCCTGTGCCACCGCAGTGGCCGTGGATGAGCTGTGACAGAGTGGGCTCAGTACAACCAACCCCGATTCACCACCCATTGCCTCACTGAAGGTTTGTGACAGACTCAGTGTAACCTGGAGTGAAAACGTGAGAAATTCACACTGTGAAGGTGGGAGGGCCGGCATTTGACTTAATTTGAGGCTGGAGGAGGAAGGGTGTTTACTTAAGTGGTTTTTAATCATTTGCACTTTCTTTTTTCTCAATAAACAAATCACTGATTAGATGTTTGTCTTGATTGGGTTGATAATTTAAGTAAAAAGTCCCCAAATTCAGATTCTTTTGCCCATGACACCCTGGGGAAAGGGAATGATCTGTTAAGTCTTCATCAACTTCAAAGAAATGACTGGCAGGCTGGGACACACTCTTCAGCAAATGTAGGTGCCAGACTCTACCAATTCTGTTAATAGATATTTTTACCCCTGAGGTTCATGTTTCCTTATGTTCCTGTTTTGTCTTCTTGTTTGTTTGAGTTTCTTTTTCAGAATAATGGCAAGGAGACAACTCCTCCACATTATCTTCTCCTTGGTACATGTCAAGTCCTTGCTTTTGAATTTGGAAGTAAATGAGGACTTTTTTAACAATGTACTTTTTCTCTTGTCTCATTCAGACTGAGTTTTACACCAATTTAACAGATGCTTTTCTACAAACATCAAATTAATTCAAAAGCCTGCAATTCAAATTCTCAAAACTTGTCCAAGTTGTAAACAGCTTAAAACAGATCTCACAATAGAAGTTCTGAGCTGCTATAAACTGGGATGCTGTCTCCACATATAATTATTAAATTAAAATTCAGGTTCCTCTGTAGACATTAAAGCTTCCCTGAATCCTAAAGCTCAAAGAGTTCAGCTTTGGAGATGTTTACAAATATTGAAAGTTTTCTGAAACCTTTGGCTCTGGCTGCCATTTTTCACTAGTAACAAAAATGAGACCAGCGTTTAAATTTTTCAGAATTTCGTTGTCAACACCATCATTCAAAATTAGTTCATTTTCCAATGTAATTTGGAGGCTTATTCACAGGCAGAACAAGACCAGCAGCTCAGTTCAGGGTGCATGTACTGGAGGTGTCTAG
>NW_008236924.1:1742574-1759259 GCF_000691975.1 Corvus brachyrhynchos | reverse complement strand
AGTCTATCTGCACTGCCATTACCTTCCTCTATTTATCATAGCTCCACAGGCTGAAAATTCCTGAGTGTGCAGAGCTGCTACAGCCTTGGGGACAAATGGATTCAGATTGGGGTTGGGAGCTCATCTGGCCGTGGAAAACCAATTAGCAGCAGGTCTTGGCTGGTATTGTTCTCTCTGGTCAGCAGAAGACCTTTCCCACAATGAGCTTTGCAGCACACAGCTCCTTCAAGGAACAGCAGGAAGGGTTTCATCTGCCAGAAGGATCCTGTTTGCAGTGGGTTGTGTAAGTTTGCACACAAAGCAGGTGGGCTAATTAGGTGTAATGAGGTATATATGTGGCCCGAGGATGTATAAATAGCCCATGAAGCTGTTCTGTGTGATTGTGTTAAATCCTTCCAGGAACCTGGGCCTGTCTCTGGGCTGCAAGGCCTGGCTGATGATCTTTGTGCAAAGATCTGTTGAGGCATCAGAGCTGTTTCTGTTTCCTCATCTTTCCTGTGGTGTAACCCTGGGCTGGCTGCTTCCTCCCACTGTGTCCTTCACATTCCACTTCTTCTGGCTTTTCTACTTGACCACTCAGAGTGACTTTGGTGTCCACGTTATGGGAAATGGAGTACATGTGGCAAAAGGGAAAAGCTCGGCTCATCCACATCTCTGCTTATGCAGAGCCTGGCAAATTACTTCTGCAGGGAGATAAAATCTATGCACAGTTCCTGCCATCCCTCTCTGAAAAGCCCTTCACAGTTCTGAGCACCAAAAGAAATGAAAGAATCTTTTGCAGCTGTGGACAATGTTGGTCCTATTTTACTTCCTCTCCCCTCATCCATCCCAAGTACTGATGTCCATGTGGCTGAAGAGCCCGCTCTACCAGAGGAACGTCCCTACCTAACAAAGCCCAGGTGTGAAGAGAACCCTGAAGTATCTCCAGAGAAGTGTAACCTATGATGACAACAAATGGGTTCCTAGAACACTGGTGTCTGGAGTTCAGATGCATTTTTCTGCACTCCTTTCAGTGTAAAGTCACTTAAATTTGGGGAAGTGTTTGTAAAGGAGAAAATTAACAGCGTGGAATCGGATAGTCATCATAGCATCTCCCACTTTTTTTAAGGTCAATTAGAAGCTTACTAAAAGTGATAAATAAAAAACTCAGAGCCAGGATTCTGTAGATTTCAGAATCTATGAAAGCAAAATAACACATTGTTCAGCTGGCCAGTCAATATTCCTTAAATATCGTTTACACTTGTCCCAAAATACCCTTCTCAGCCTCTTGCTGGAGCCTAAAGGAGAGATACAAGATCTACAGAACTGACAGAAAAATAAGATTTTCAAGAGATTTCAACAGAGGTTTTTACTCATGGCTATTCCTTTCTTTTTGCTAAATGCATGATTTTAGTCCATTTGTCCCATCTGAAATATTCTTGTTTGACTGACCTATCTTGGAATGCACTTTTTCATCCAAATAGTGCTGCACTAGTATCTTACTTAAGAAATATTATTGCTAATATGAGGAGGGGTTAACTGGGAAAGAAACCAAAGAGTGATCACAACCCTGCAGGTTCTTCTGTTCCCTGGCAAGGATGGCTCCTTTGCATGAGCTGGCGGCTGCAAACAGCTGCTCAGTCCTGATATCGTGTGCTGCTGAAAACGACTGGAAAAAAGGCATTTCTCCTTCAGCAAGAGAAAGAAATCTTGCAGCTGGCATTTTATTTTGTTGCGGTTTGGGACAAAGTAGCTCTGTAAAAAAGAGCTAGTGGCACAGAAAATGGGAAAGGAATTAGGTGTGGGAGCAGTAGAAAAGTTTGATTTACTGCAGTGCATTTCAACTTAAAACCATGATAATGAAAGTAGATAGGAAGATAATTTTTGCAAATATATGCTGTCCTCATAAAACCAAAACTTTTAGTTTTCTTTGCAGAACTTGTTGTCCACCCTGGCAGTTATGATCCTTAACCCAGTGTTGGGGGTTAGGGAATGGATGAGATGGTGGCAAGAATGTTTCCAGACATGGCCAACTAAATGCAATCTAAATATTAGTAAAATTCATTCTGTGACTACAAATACAATGACAGTCTTGCTGTTCTACACTATTTGTATTTACAGGGAATGGGGGACAGAAGGTAATGGCTCTTTACATGTTCTCTCCTCTGATTCCAACCTCAGCACTGCAGCCCTGTGTGCTCTCGGTGGCTGCATCTCCATAGGCACACAAACATTGTGCGGCTTTTAATCGGTTTTATAGTGATGGCTGTTGTGGTTTAGCCTTAGTCCTCCTCATCACAGCAACTTAAACTGTCAGAGATGGCCTGTATGGTCTGTGTGTGTGGGAGCAGGGAACACCAGGGTTTTGGTGTGAAACTGGGGCTCACACACCAGGCTGCAGGTAGGCAGGAGCTGGACGTGCTCCCATTCCATGTGAAGATTTTAGGTCACACGAGTTCTGCTTGGTGCTGCAGTGGTCACTATACAAAAGCCATATAAACACAATATCTCACCAGCATCCCAAGGAGACAGATTACATAAATTGACTCAAAAATGAAGTGGTTTACACTTGGTCTTACTGCTTTTGCCCTATTCTCCCATGGCCAGACACCAGAGCTATGCATGAATGAAAAAGGACAAGAAAGAAAACCACATAGTGCCTTGGGTGACCCCCAAGGCTGATATTTCACAGTGAATTCCTACCCACATTCTGACTTCATCTGAGCTGGGGCAGTGGGGCTGCCATCCTCATCTTCCATCTTTTGCACGGGGTACTGCCACGCTGCTCTGCCTCTTCCCAGGTAAGAAACTTGAATTAAATGGGATGTAAAAGTTAGTGGGATAGATAACTGCAGGCTGAAGGGGTGTTCACCCCAGCTCCCAACACAAACAGAAGTCACGGGCTAGCAAGATGCTCCAGGAGAAATCAGATCCAAAAGAGCCTCTGACAGTGAAAACCTCTGGAGTAATGTAACTGCTCCATTACCCTCCTGACCAGCCAGCTGATGTGCTCTGCCTGGAAAAAGCACAGTTCCTAAGAGCCAGTGAGAGGTGGGGCATCAGCAACTCACCAGCTTCAGAGGACACTCACAGGAACAAATTCTGGTCATTTCTAGAGAGGAAATGCCAGTCAAATGCACAGATGGCATCATCCTTATGGCAAACCAAGAGGTCCACTGGGCATCCTTCCTCAGAAGCCTCATCCCTCTGTATTCAACATGGTTATCCTGCTGTTCTCTGCATTCCTCACTTACAATTTCCCTGCTTCCAGAGGTTGCTGCTGTTTGATGTGTTTTATCTCAGATGTGCCTTTGATGTATTTTAGAGCAAACAGAAGTACAGAAGAGGCCAGAGGATGACTAAGATTGGGCAAACCCAGAGGAACTTGGCTGTATTTGATAACCACTCAAACTATTTATTTTGGGTTGCAAAAACCCCCAGATTGAGTTCAGAGACCTTTCTCCTGTGTTTTAAACCAGTATTCTTTTTCTTCCAAAGAGTCAATTTTTCCTTTTGTCATTGAGGAAATATGTTATCCTACTAAAAGGAGGCTTGCAAGCTGATGCTGAAATGTGCTTTCTCTGTAAAATATAGACTTTTTTTCTTTTCCTTTCTATATTAAGTCTTCCTGCTAAAACATTCTTCTTGGATTTTTCCACTCTCTCCAGTTATTTTGTTCCCTTTTCCTTCCCCTTTCTCTTCACCTCCCTTCACACACACCAAGCACTGTGCAAACTCTGTAATGAGCATGAGCAGACTTTCCACTCAAGAATGGTTGTCTGGGTGTGTGGTTATCTGAAAAAAAATCCCCTTTCTCCTAACAAAATAGAGAAGCCATGTTATCATCACTATCAGGAAAAACATAAGGCATGATCACTTTCACAAATCATAGTAGGAGGGGAGAAAAGGGTCCAGGGTTTTTTGATGTGTTCTCAATTGAAATATCTACTTTTTAACCTAAGCACAGACTAATTGTAGCTGCTTTAGAGAGTTTAGAGCTCCTCTTTGCTACCTACTTGGAGAGTTGGGACAATACAATACAGTAAGGAGAAGAAAAAAAAGGAAGAAAAAGTTCATTTCTTTAAGGCAAAAAAAAAAAAAATTACCAACTTTTCAGACTACAGAGAAATCCTCTTTTGGATCCTGAGCTTAGTGATCCATGGGATCCAGCATATGTGAGAAGACTCAGCACCATCTGCCCTCCCAGCCCTGTTTGATATCACACTGACTGAAAACCTGACCCTTCTCTCCCCATTGCTGCAAGGTGAGGAGCTGCTCCCTGACAACTGCACACCAAAGAACATAACACCCCTAAGATCACTGCAGGCAGCAGAGGCACAGAGCAGCTGATGCAGCCATAAATCCACAGCAGAATTACAGCACCTTTCTTTGCTGGTGGATACCCTCTGTTCGTCCCAGTGCTACAGGTATGCTCCTGGCAGCTGGAGATGAGCAAGAAATCACCCAAACCTTCAGGTTATCCATCTTCACTTGCTTAGGTGCACAAGGACATCTGAGCAAGTTAAGATGAATTACCTGAAGGTTTAAAGTGAAAGCATATTAGTTAAACTGCATTAAACTCCCGTGAAGATGCTCTTACTTTCTACCTCCTGTAATCAGTTAAAATGATATATTAAGAAGCATTGCTACTAATTACTCCGAAAATTATGTGACCTGGAAATCAAAGCCACTTCATGTTCTTGGATATGAAGATATTCATCTAATTTAATTCGTTTATTTCTTTTAAAGCTTTCGTTTATTCCCAGTTCAGTGTTGCTGCTTCAAAGCTGTATCTCTGAAGTGTGGTGCATCCAAACAATTTCACAGTGCTTCTGCAGTTTTGTTACTGGAATAAGTTTAGGGAGAAGGGGGAATAATAAAGAGGGGAAAGATGTGTTTAGCAATACAGTCAAAGAAGTTATTTGTTGAAAGAAAATTGGGCACACCTGACTGTAACAGGCAAAATGTCCACGGAAATTATTGGAAAAGATGTATTTATCTGGAGCCATTGTGGGGTTTTTTGGATGAAGTGGGTTTATTCCCCTGCTTGTCTACCATGTGGGGAGAGTTGATAATGTTGGTGCGAGGCACGGTTGAAGGCTGTTGCTCTGCAAATGTCTGCCTTCTGTCCCACTAAAGAGTCACAGCTGTGACCAGCAGAAGCAGAAATCACCCCATTCCAGGCCTGGAACATGATCCTTGTGAAAGAACTGTGACACTTCTGGGTATTCCACATGTGGGAACGCTTCAGCTCTGCCAGACCATGCACTGGAGACAAGAGAAAATCCACCCCCAGGCTGCAAAGATATGATCTCTCAGAATGAGAGCAAGAAAATGTGGAGAGAGATGTCAAAATGAAAATGGCCCTCAGAGATTTCTGTTATCTTCCTGTTTGTCCTCAGTAGTTTAAGAAGGTGTCAAATCTATATCTTTCAAAATGTTTTGAAAATAAAACTGGGAAAATAATGGAAAACTTCAGAAACTATTTGCTTGGGTATTTAAATGAGCTCAGTCCAGTTATATCCACCCTCTCATCTGTTAGCTCTCTGCAAACACTCTAACAATGAGTTTTGCTGGCAGGATTGTTTGTAGAGAGCTAATTTCAGAGTGGCACACATATTTGCAAATACCCACTTGTAAGTTTGCTTATGCATGTATCTGTCATAGAAATATTTGCATATTCATCCAAATAAAAAGATAGAAAAATACTGTGTGACTTGCCTGTCCAGCCAAAACGAATGAACCTGAGGCTCATTGTTAGTAAAGGATTTTAACATCATATAGAAATCCGTGGTGAATAAAAATGAAAATGATCCGTTTTAAGCATGTTAAATGTGCTGTTGAAGGCAGTTTGCAGGGAAGAATCACTCAATAGTTGGAGGCTGTCTGTCCCCTCCAGTCAAGTGCCTGGAGCACTGGGGACATTTGGATCTGTGATCAGTTATTCTGCAAGCAGCAAGGCTGAACACTGGGCACCTTGTTGATTGTGGATGATTCCCCTAATGCTTCTCAAAAATGAATAATTTTAACGGACGTAAGAAGGGGAAGGGAGGGGGAGCAGTGAGTAATAATTTGAATGAAATGGATCGTCAATATTTATCTGCATGAGAGATTGGATATGGAAATCTGCCAGCATCTCTGATGGTGCTTGTGCAGTGGCACTGCAAAGAACTACCCATAAACCTCCTCATTTAGTGAGCATGAAGCATCCGTCATTCTGATTAATTGTGATGGGAAAGAGGGGCATGAAAGTCAATGACTGATCTCCCTTTCCACTCAGGATTCTCTCAGTGTCAAGTCTGGGCTGTGGGACCAAAATGGATAAAATGGTTTAATTGTTTTCACCTTGCTTATATTTTTTAAATAATCAAGGAACTCGAAAGCACAAGAGAAATATGAGGAAGAAGGATATTACTCGATGTACTGCAGGGAAAAAACGTGAGAGAATTTAATAACATTCTAATAGACTGAAAAGGATTATATAAACACATGAAAATTTAATATGTAAGTATCTGTTACATGCAACACTCTGGGTGCCAGAATAAGAAAGTTTGTGATCTTCTAATTGCCAGGAGGAGGGAGAAGTGCAAAGTGAAGGCTCCCTCTTTCCCCTTTTCTTAATTTCTTTCTATCAGCTTGTCCTGTTAGTCTTGTGGGCACTCAGTGGCACAGCTGGAGGAATGTCCTCTCTGGTCCCCTATTTGTAAACACAGGATTTAAATACTGCCATTACACAAAGAGAATAGCACTATTCAATGGAATGACTTCCTTAGCCAACAAAACAATAATTAAGCTAATCTTTTCACCCAGAGAGTCAATGTTGAAGATACCTAAATACTTCTTCTGGTTTTTTTGTCAGAACATGTTTCTGTTAGAAAATTCTGTTTTAATGAAATTGTAAATTTGTATGCACTTGTGTTGATTTTTATTAGATTTCCCAAGGGAAAAATAAAGAGCTTTAGCATTTTGATAATGTCAAAATATTCAATTTGATTTCATATGAATATTTTGATCTTTGGGAATTTGAAATGACATTTCATTTTGCAAATACGTTTTATATTATCAATCAGGAGATAATTACAACACCAAAATTAAATAAACATCCAAAAGACAGTTTAATTCTTGTTTCAAGAGAACATTTTGATAGCCGCACAGCAATATTTTTTCCCTATTTCAGGGAAAGTCCTGAAGTCTTCATTTCCCTAAGATTGTCAAAGGTTTGCTGAGATGATGCAATGTTCCTCAGAGAGACACAAATTATTTCATGTACATGATGCAGCTGAGGTGCAAGACAAGCCAGGTTCACACCACATGTCAGTACAAAGTACCCATGACAAAGAGCAGCAGCACCAGCTTCTGCCCCAGAATTTGGGCTTTGAAAGGTTGGAGATGTTTCAGTGACTCCTGGAAGGATGCTGGCATTTGGTTCCAGACCTGCTGAGATGTAACCGTATCCTTATTCAGAGGAGGAGACCGGAGTCAATGGGGTTTTGTGAGACTCCTCTTTCCATCCTTTGTCCTGCTGCCTTTGAGACTTTCCCACTGATTTATTACCAGAGGAGCAGCCCCTGGGTCTCTGCAGACTGTGCTGCTTTCACAGCAATCAGTTCTGCCGCGTGCTGTGTCTGACACTAAACTTCCTTGGATCAGATGCATCTTCTATACTGCACGAATTTCAGCTTGAAGGGGAGTTTATCCTAACAAGAGAACACTTGGAGTACGCCCTGGGTTTGTTAAATGCGTGGTCTGGTTCTGCTCCACAGGGTGAGAGTCACTGCTCTGAACTGTATTACTGCACTAGACAAGCATCACAGTTAAGTATTTGTTCCTGCATCTATTCTTAAATAAATCTTCATGTTGTGGCAGAGCAGAGAATGCCAGACAGTTAAAATCATTATTTTATCATTTGGCAAAAGCACAAAGTTGAAAGGGAATGAATCCAAAATGATCTTATTTTAAAATCCAAATTAATTTTGCAAGTAATTTGAGATCCTCATTTACTCAGTACAGATTCAGTACACAAATAGTGTGTATGTGTGTATATATCAGCTAGAAATTGGAAGAGAGCCGGCAATAACATGTTCCTTATAACCCACCCAAAATTTTAAAGCTCCTAAACATCAGTGCAATGTCCATTCCGATAGCCATGGTAACATCTTACTCTGAATGCTGATGCTCAGCAGCAGATCTGGGGGTATTCTATTGCACAAGGCAGGGATGAATCCAGGATGAACACAAGGGACCCTTTCCTGTTCTCTCTGCCTGCCTTATTTATCCTTAAACCACTTGACTTTTGTCTCTAAAGCCAAAATTTCAGGCTAACCAATGACCACTGTAAAACCTCTCCTGAGTTCACTCCGTGTGGGATCACACGTGTGTGTGCATGGGAACAGATGGCAGAACTTACAGAATCCACCAGACTCAGCAATCCTTAGCATTAACTATGTCTAATTGGAAACATTTCATTCATCTTTGATCTTAATAGCTTTTTGAAGGTAGCAGCCCAAATGCCTACTGTCAGAGCATGGGCTTTAGGTCCAGGATTGAGTAGGATAAATCTGTGTCTCAGCAGCCTTTGATTTTTAATGTCTCTGACTTAATAGAAGCACCCTCCTCCACCCACTCCCTTGTTCTGCTCTAGCCCCAGCGTTCCTCTTGAATCCCAGCAACTTAAGAAGAATGAAAGCTGAAGAGGGGATGGAGAATGTGTATTTTTAATTAAAAGTGTCCATAAGCATTAAAATCTTCATTTAAAAAAAAAAAAAAAAAGAAAGAAGTCCCAGAGCTATAATTCTGAGATCTGTGTAGTAAGGGAAATGCAGAATTTCAAATATTAAAATATTCTCTTCCCATTCTAATAATAGTCAAGTCTGAAAGTCTACAGGGATGTCCATCTGTAAAAAGAATTATGCAGCCTCCTGGTGGAAACTTATTATTTACAAAATCTGGATTCAACTGCTCATCTGTTTTCTTAGACACTATTACAAGTAACTCAGCTGGATTCATCACTGTGTTGGAACTGATGGGATGTGCCTGATTGCAGCATCTTCCATGTGGGATTGGAAGTTTAGGTTCAGCTTACCCACCCGTAGAGAGTTTCTTTTTTTCTTGCTGCAAGATACATCAGGAATGATTTGAAAAGCAAACACAAAACAGCAACAACAGCCGTAAAATCCCTCTGAAATCAGACACTTTGATCTAAGTGCCTAGACTGTTAAGAAGATAATCTCCCAGAACAAAGGGAACAAAAGAAATCTTTATGAAATGAAACACTTGTTTTCCAGAAATGACAAAGGGAGCGAAGGTTGATCTCCCTGCTTCTGGCAAGGACATCTTCATTCCTGGGGAAATGCTAATGGTCCTAAGGGTCTCTGTAACTCTTTACACCACGATGTGTGTGCTCAGACAGCTTGGTTCAGTAGGTGTCTCTTGGTAAATCTGTGTTCTCTACAGGGATCTCATGATTAAGGCAGGTTTTTAACGCTTCATCATTTCAATGCCATCGACATCAGCAGACTCTTGCTTCTTCCGGCCAAAAAAATCCACCAATTTCTAAGCACAGTAAAATTCAGCTGTTAGTTTGTCACCTTGTCCTGTCAACAGATGTTACCATTTTTGGTGGTCTGTATAAGAATTATCATTCCACATTATTATGCCGGAATTAAAAAGGGAGTACCTGGTTTTGTGAATTTTTGGGGAGAGGACAGTGTCAGAATTTCTGGCTGGTGGTAAAGGAATCTCTTCTGAGAAATGGACAAAATAAAATCTTTCTTCAGGGTAAGGAGACTGATTATTTTGCAGAGTTTAATATTATTTTACTGAGTTTAATACTATTTTACCCAAGCAGTGAAATGACAAATGAGGAATGCATTGCTCCCATCTCTGCCCTCTCATTTCAAATTCCTTTCTTAGTACTTCTGACAGGATTAAAGACTGGTGCTCTGAAAGAATGTTGGCTGTAGCACCTCCTAATATTTGGTCTTTACTACCTAAAATGGACATCTGGGAGCCTGGAGCACAGGAATAGGAATGCATTTCACAAAACACACATAGATGCCTTAAACCAGGCTAAAAAGGGAAGTTGCTGATAGCAACAGGAAATATAATAGAACCCAGTTTAATATATCACCTTTCAAATTCTGGATATCCCAAAGAGCTTTACAAAGTAATAAGTTAGGAAAAGGTAGCAGTGGCACAGCAACTCCATAAATAAATACTGTGGCTATTATTCAGTTTAGCAATAACTCATGCTTTTTAGACATTAAGAGCTAGATTTAGCCTAGTTTTCCACCAGCCAACATCCAGGCCTGGGGTCTCTCAGGGAGAATTTCAAGCCTCAGAAGACAGATGCACTAAATAAAGAAATCGCATTTTCCAGAAAGAATATGATCCAAAGAGTTCCTGGAGTTGGTGAAAGAATGAGTAGTCTCATATATGAACCAGCTCATGGTTTTGAGAAACAAATGAGATCTCTGAGGATAATTGGAACTGAAAGATTACATGTGCCTACGAACAGATGGCACCTTGTGGAAGCAGTTACCTCACTGGTCCTTAATGGACCCCTTATTTCAAGAGGTAATGGAGACACTATGTTAGCTTTCATCTCCATGAATAATAATTCTAAATTTAGTCTTGACTGTGTGAAGGCTTGTGGAGTTAATAAATTGCCTGTCAAATCTATTGTGAGAATAGAAGGCAGATAGGAGGGAGAGAGGACTAAAATGGGAATGGCCGTGCTGGGCCCTGATGGAGCCCACGCCTCTGTGTCAGGGCACTGAAACCTGGGGCTCACTTTCTGTGCTGGAACACTGACAAACAAATGCTGCTGTGCCGGTTCTGGGCAGAAAAATACACCTCTGATATCCTCTTTGTTAGGTTCAAGCCATTCATGGCTCACCTGTCTGTGGTCATACGCGAATCCTTTGGCCTGTCTGAGGGTATCCATCCATCCAGGATAATGGCATGAAGCAGAGAAGGCCTCACCAAAAGTTGTATCAGCCCTTCCTTTCTCCTTTGAGCTGTGCTTAATGGTACATCAAGTTTGCGTCATCATTGTGACAATTTGCTTCCTGAGGAGTGTAAATTCTCTGCCCCAGAGGCTTGACTGTAGGCTGTGCTCAGAGAACAAGGGCCATCTGCAGGTTGTCCAGCCTCCTCCTCCTCTGTGAGTTCGGGAACTTGTACACTGTTCCTGCTCCCCCCCAGGCTGAGGGAATCACCCCCTCAGCTTCTCCAAGGCTGATCCATAAACTTGGTGCCATATGGTCTGAGCACAGCAATGTCAAACACGCAAAACTCCAGGAGATTTTCTCCATGAACAGAAGGAAGCTGCACACAAGGCCCTGTAGGAACTGATGTTTCTGCATCCCTTTAGGCACTGAAATCTGAATAAAGGATAAAGGAACTGCAGAGTTTTTGTGCACCAAGGAGCCATGTGTGAAGGCAGGGCTGGTCTCAGAGGTCTGTGGGTGCATCCCTGCGTCTCAGAGAGCTCAATGTCTGCAATGGATCCCCACAGGGAGCAGAGGCCAGGGTGATCCTGTGGGCTGCCTGCAGGGATGGGGGAGGATTTGGCAAGCTGAGGGTACTGAGGGGCTCTTGGAAGATCTCACCTGCAAAAGCAGCAGTGGTGGTTATTGTGGTGCTGAACTGGAGAGCTGGAACCAATGGCAGCTATCCTGGAGCAATGGGAAGAGGAGGAGAAGAAGAGCAGAGGGAATGAGGAGGTGAAGGTGGTTACCACTGGTTTTTTGTTACATCTAGGGATTAAAAATAAAACATACCTCAATCATTAGAGCCTCTGCATACCAGCCCTTCAGCTCAACCCTGCCACAACACTGCAGTGTGCCTTTAAGGGACTCATTTAGAGAGTTTGGGCATTTAAGAAGCATTTAGAAATCCCAGGGTTTCCTGAGGCAGCAGAAGTCTCCCAGGGCCCCATCATTCATCTCCTTCCCCTAAGTGGCTCCTCTGTCAGCTTAGCTTCCTCTATTTTCCAAATCACCTCCATAATCCCAAGATCACTGACAAGGTAGGAGCACCACAGAAGGTGTGCCTGTCCCCTTAATTTATGAAAAACAAAATTGTCACTTCTCTGCCGCACGATAAGGGAGCTAAGATGCAAGAGGTTAGAAATGAATTGAGGGCATTCCCTGCCTTTTCCAGTCTGCTGCACTGAAGAGCCCGAATCCATTACCCAGCACACCTACAATATCTCACATTCCCACACAGATTAATTTTAGGTTGGCCGGCTCATTGCCTTTACACCTTGTGTGCAAGTGTAAAACTTGATCTACAGTGTTTAAATTTAAACAGTCTGTATTGCCAGTTTTGCAACGGAGCTGATAGGCATGGAGGATTGTCAACAAACAGGCACATTAGTTTTATTTCCAATCCAAACACAGCATCCTTCCTGATTCCCTCCTCTTAACCCTTCAATATGGTGGTTTCCTTTTTTTTTTTTAATGGCATGCTGCCAGTATCGTGTGGAGATTTGATTTCTATTTCAGACTCCAGAAGGGAATTCCTGAGATGCTGGAGAGGAGGATGAATTAAAAACCCACAGGTGTAGGATGGGGTATATTGAGTTGACTGGAGCTTGATTCTATTTGATGAAAAATCTGGAGGTTTTGTTTAGTTCCAGAATAAACACTGAAGACCTTTTGAACGTGAAAACCAAACTGAATGGAACTGGGTAGATTTTAACTGGAAGCCATGGGCTGGTGCCCCATCTGGAAAAAGGATATGTCAACCCAGACAGCTCTAAATCAGCAACTACAACTCCTGTAATTGCAGACCTGAGCCTGAACCACACTGCTTTCTGAATATAAACTGCTTTGGATCCAGGCTCTTCCCTTGGGACAGGAGTTTGCTGCAAGCCTAGGGCAGCCCCAGGGAGGCAGGGCCAGCTGACCCACAGCTGCAGAGGGGCACTGGAGTGTGCCAGGCTTAAAAGCAGAGTATGGCTGTGTCCTGGAAGCTGGACAGACCTACAGGTATTCTATTTTTCACTAAATTGCACACACGGACTGCATTATCCAGAGGCTTTTATCCAGTTTGTTTTTTTCATCCTATCTGAGTGAAAATCAGCTTAAAGCCCCAAAGAAGCATGTATTCCAGCTAGGGAAAACAGGTCCTTGTCCCCTGTGCACTGCACTTAGTCTCCCAGGTGCCAATTTAGGGCATTAAAAAGAAAAGCAGAGCATCCCAGCCTCAATCCCTTCATGGTGGGGCAGGACATCAATGAGAAAAAGAAACTCTAACTTCTTCTTCTTACCCAGCTGCAAGGCAGATTGTGACTTTTGTCCTGGGGGTATTTCATGACAGACTCATCTGTGAGCTGCCTGAAACGCACATCTCAGCTGCTCTTGTGGGACCTGCAAGTCACCATGTGGGAAGATCTCCTGGCTCTGGGTGTTGCAAGGTAAGGGGCACGCAGGTCTGTAGACACTGCTGCCACAGCAGTTTACTGCAGCGATAGCTGAATTAGTTTTCAACTAACTGGTCTGGGATTTAGTAGGAGAGAGCAATTAAGGCAGGAAGGAGTTTAGCAGAGTAAATGATCCCTCTCTACTGCTGCAACCTGACATTACCCCTACCCAAGTTATTAAAAACACAGCAACTCCTAGGAGTCCCCCAGGCCTTCACAGACACCTGCAGTACATCTGTTCCTTAAATTCCAGAAAGTCTACGATAAAAAGAGCTCTGGTTCCCGACAGAAGCAGCACGGACAAACGCATTGCTTTGCTTGCTGCGCTCAAAGGAGGGCAGTGGACTTTATTTCCTGAGCAAGCATTCCATCATCTTTCCTTCCCTGCCCCTGCTGCTGTGCCTGCTAATGCCTGTGATCATTAGCCATGAAAACGGCACCCATTTGTCTCCTTCTCCACAGTGCCCAAAGAACATTTGGACTCGAGTCAAGGGGAGCAGCAATTCCATGGACACGCAGCACTGCCTTAAGAGTGTATTCACGAGCGCATGTTAATGAAATTATGAGCCCAAATGAAGCTTGTTTCCCCCTCACAAAGAGTTCCAGCCCTGCCATGCTAAATCAGCAGTCCAGTAATTTTTGATAAAACAAAGGGCTTCTTTAATAGGAAGATGCAGTTTTATTTCTTTTATTATTCTGTTCCTTCAATTGCATGTGTGGTGCTAAATGTCTTCAAACAGCCATTTAGCCACCCACAGAGAGAAAGTAGGTTTACAAATTTCCTTGTTGCATAGTTTTGCTATGTGTGCTCCCCAGAGTATTGCCATTTGGTTTGTTTTCCTGCTTGGAGAAATGGATGGATCCAATTTGCAACCCCAACAAAACTGAATAGAAGTTAATTCTCCTCCTGCCCCCTTGTTTTTACAATCTGGTTTGGTGGAGATTAAAAAAAAAAAAATCAATGAGAGTCATAAGATACAGCGTACAGAGGAAAAATGCCAGAGGAGTCCTTTTAGTGCAAGAGTAAACCAGGAAAGGAGGATACATTTCTTGTGAGTAAAGGAAAATAAATGAGAATGACAAGAGCAATGAAATGTCTACGTAACATGACCCCAAGGGAAGACTGAATAAGCTGAGATTTTTGACCTGAAGAAGAGATATAGAAGCACATCACAACAGCAGTTGTCCTCTCAAGAGGCATGGAGCAGTCCTCTCCCAATATCCACACCAGGAACAACTGGAATTGATGGGCTAACACTGGAGCAAGGCAGATTTAAGACAGATACTAGGAGAATAGGGACTGCAGAGGTGAAGATAGCAATGGCAGAAGCCTGGGGACCACCGTGGAGAAGGCACAGAGACCCCACCACAGCCACCCTGGACACAAGTTCACACATTTGCCAGGCATGGGAGTGATCTCATGTTGAGCTGGGGGAAACTCCTAACATCATCCTTCTGCTTTGGTAGGAATCTCTTACTAAAATGATTTATTTTTTGTCTCCTTGGGGGAAAGAAGCACCTGGGAGGCTGCCTGTGCTCCACAGATACAGCTACACCCTCCTTCACAGACTCTACCCATGCCACCCTTTCTGCCTGTGCCCTGACACTTTCTGTCTCTGCCATTCATCATCCAGAGTTAAAAATTCAAGGGTTGGTTTTGATTACCCTATTACCATGGTGACCAGGATGAGTCTCATGCCCATCTGCGCATGGCAGGATGCTACAAACCTTTACTTCAGTGCAAGCCAGGAGAATTGTTCTCTGTTCTCCCCTCACAACTCAGAGCCACCTCTGTGCAGGGGCTGCCAAAGCTGCACAATGCAGTTATCTATTAAACACCGGGTTTGTAGGGAACACCAGAGAGTCAGGATCTGCAGGGATGTCTTTTGTTTACCAGATGGAAAGCAAGGTTTCAGTTTGAACAAATGTTTCCTAAAACCCCAAAGAGAGCGCCAAACCCTAAGGAAAATATCTTTGTATTTAGGGTACTGCAAAGGACAATAGGTTGTCATGTATGGAAACATGTAACCCCAAATAGGGCTAAGGCAAAGAGTTTTGTTAAAGTACAGCATAAATCAAAAAAAGATAACTTAAAAAAAAAAAAAAAGATGAAAGAAATACTAAAGAAAAATAATCCAGATGGGAATAACATCTGGGAAATGGGTAGGACTTGGGAAACAGCCTCCAAGCAGAGCTCAGAGCAAAGGCTTTAAGATCTGGCTTTCTCCATTTCGTTATTGTTAATGGAATCTCCCATGTCCAAATGAAAGACTAATTTAAGTCTTACTTAAATACGCCTTGAGTCATTTCTGTGCATTTAAGTCTCAGTTAATCTTCCTTAACTCTTTCTGTCACTTCCTTTGAAAGGAAGATGAGTGTAATTAAAGGAACTGTCAACTTTATTCTAGTCTTAAGAATTTTTCTGGTAACTTTGAACGGTTTGGTCATTACTGCAGACTAAAATCTAGTAGATTAAATGTTGTTGTATCTTAAGGACATGTCAGTCCACCACTTGGAATGCTTTCATTGTGCTCAAGCACAATGTTTGGACAGACTTCAAGTCTTTGTCATGATAAGGAATACTAAGATTTTAATTACAGCTGCATTCAAAAAGATCTTTTATTTAATACGTCCTATTTTTTTTTTGCTCTTCCAGACCAAGCCATGACAAATAGACACTTGCTTCAAATGGTTTCACCTTGGATAACACTGGCTCCTTCTCCAAAGAATGAGGATGGCTCTTCTTGACAGGGACTCACATAGGAGCATCCTCCTTTTCTGGTGCAACACCATTGAGATTTATGCTGCTTGTGCTCCAGGTAAGTTCATCCAACCAGCTGTCTGTGGGAGTGATTCAGGAGGTGAGAGCAGCCCTCAGGTTTGCAATAATCCATCCTGAAACAAGGGCACAGAGTCTCAGAAGGAAGCACAGCACAGCCCTGCATCTGCCACGACAATTTGGATGCTGTGGGAGGTGCTGAGGTCTGGGTCTTCAACCCCCCCTCACCCCTCACACGAGAAAACCATCAGATTTATGTTGGGGGGTTGAAACTGTGGCTTCTCCAGTGGGCTCTGGAAGGCTGCTGGCTCTGCTGCAGTGCCTGCAGTGTCATCGTGCCATGCAGACCCGAAAGGGCAGAAGGGCATTTTCATGGGCAAGCAGGTGCCAGTCTAAGCAAGACATTTCAATAGATGCAGATGGAAAAAGAAAACTTCCTTTTTCCAACAGCAGCTTGTTTCACCCAGCTCCACGTGAGAATCTCAGCAGGAGAAAGAC
>NW_008236924.1:1731625-1742492 GCF_000691975.1 Corvus brachyrhynchos | reverse complement strand
TGAGGCAGTTTTGGGAAGAAAGACATGGAGATCAGTGCAAAAGGCACAGATGAAAACTGCTGTTACTGACCATCTGATGGGGAACTTGCTCCCACAAACTGCCTTCACAGCCTGGGAAGGGGCCACAGCTGCATTCCCAGGTCCCTGCTGTCCTGCTCACAGAGGAAATGTGGAGTAAATCCCTCCTCAGGGATGCCCTTTCCTTTCTTGTGGGCTCATTTCTGCCTCCATCACCTGGTAACATTTGTCATTTCCAGCTTTAGCCAAGCAAATTTCAATCCTCTCTTGTTTACTTTTGATTGCTTTGTCTTTAATGTAGCATACAAGGATTTTATGTGCTTCTATTTCATCAATGTAATTCTTTTGTTGCTATGGCAATCAGCTTCAATTTTCTTTCGTTCTGGCAATTGTGTTTTTATAGTCTCCTGCTCTCAAAGAGATAAGCTGCCTTGTATACCACACAGACACTAAGTATTTTCTCTATATAGACACAGCCAACCTTTGTTTTAAGACTCTGCTGCTGTTATTTGCAAGAGTAGTTTACTCTTGCTGATGATGACGACATTTTTATTCCTTTCTGTGGGGTCTGTTTCAAATAGGAGGGTTGCTCAAATTTACTCATCTGTTCTACTGCTGAGGAAATGGTGTAAGAGGTGCACTCCTGCAGGCACTTGGAGGCTCTGGAGAGAACACATTCAAGCCCTGGACCTAACAACAGAGATGAGCACAGTGGTTTCAGCAGATCAAGAATCACCATAAATTAGAGCTGATTCATCTCATACGTTGAGAATAACAGCAGGAATAAAAAAAAAAAACTTGAGGAAAAAAATTCCTCACATTTAGCAATATATCTGAAAGCTGAATTTAAAAAAATATTATAGAAAAATATTTATGGGCACTCCATCACCTCAGGTCACAGAAAGAAGCACTGTCCATGGGGCTCCAGGCTGTGCCTTGCCATGGATAACAGGGAGTGATGACAGGGGTGCTGCTGAACAAATCCTGCCATGGGAAGAAGCCAGGCCCAAGGCCAGACAAGCCCAGCACCACTGGATGGTCCCAGTCCCCTCCAAGTCATTAGATAACCTGCTGTCATTAACTCTGGCCGTCTGAGAAAGCATCCACCTTGAAATAATACCTGAATTTTCTGAGGTTAAATAGGTAAAGCAAAAGCTGTGCACGCGTGCAAAGCAAAACAAGGAATCTGTTAACCACTTCCTGTGGCCAGGCAGGCGTTCAGCATTCGCAGGAAAGCTGGGCTCTATCACATGGAACTATAACTCGGGAAGACAAAAGCCATCACTCTAAATGTCATCCCTTTTCTGCTTTTTTCCCCAGCTTTATATCCTGAGCATGACACCACATGGCCTGGGATATCCCTTGGGTCAGCTGGGGTCAGCTGTCCTGGCTGTGTCCCCTCCCAGCTTCCCATGCACCCCCAGCCTCCTGAACCATGGGCTGAGGAGCAGAAAAAGTCTTGGCTCTGTGTAAAGCCCTGCTCAGCCCTAACAAAACATCCCTGAATTATCAACACTGCTTCCAGCACAAATCCAAAACACAGGCCCACACCAGCTACTACGAACAAAATCCACTCTATCCCAAGTAAAACCAGCATAAATCATATAAATATATGTGTACCAAGACCCACTTCCTGTCCTAGGAAGAAAGTGGGAGAATCCAAGCACAGAGAAATTAAAAGGTACAATAAGGTCACACAGGGAAAGTGTTGCAGGGATAGAAATTAAATTGAGATCTCCCATGTCCCAACCACCCTGAGTCAAATATACAAATGGCTAATCAGCACATCTTTTTGCAACCTGCTGATGCATTTGAAAATCTGTGCCTATTTTTTTCTCCCCTCAGAAAGCTTGTGCCATTCATTGTTAAGCTCTGGAAATGCTCCATACTAAAGTTATCAAGTCTGTCATCTCTTCAGCACAGTAAAACCAGCCTCCTCACTCTCCTCTCTCCCAGGCAGAGGGTGGGAAAGGAGACAGAATTAACAAGGACTCATTCTGCCGACGTGCCGAGATACGTGTTGCATTTGTTTGGCCATATGGCTTTGTGATCATCCCTAATGAACATGAGGTGGCACTTGAAGTGGGATGGTGTACAAAGGATCAGAACCTGAAGAATCACACCCCCTTCTCCCTGCAGCTCCCCTGGGGCACGGGGAGGTCCTTCCCTGCTGACAGCCGTGACTCCCACACGCGCCAAACCACTGCAGATCTCATGGCATGACAAAGTGGGCACAGAAATTGATGCTAGCTGGGTTGGTCCCGCTCCCAGCAATTCAGAGTGACAGGGGTTTATTATTTGATAAGCTGCGGTCATAATATGCCAGAAGATGGCTGTTTATTGGAATGAAATCCATTATAAATGACACGGAAGCATTTTTTTTCCCCCGACAAAAGAAATCTTGCAGCCCAGATGTAGGGAATAAATCCTGCCATCCCTGGGGAGAAGATTTGCCTCAAACAATCAGGCTCCCCAGGATCTCCAGTCAGAAGCAGTTAATGTTCAGGCAGCACTGCTGCGTGTGCCTGCTCCAGAAGAATATTCCATGTTGATTTGGAAGAGAAGGGGCTGCACCAGATGGCAAATAATTAGAAATGGAGCACTGAGAAGCTGATTGAAGATCTGAGGAGTGAGTAGTATTTCATAGGTTTGGCAGATTTAATTTTTTTTTTTAAAACTACATTTTCATGCTTTGCAAAGTAGCTGCATTCTTCAACACCCAGGGACAGTGGAGGTGTTGGCCACTTTCTCAGACAACACCTGAAATAGCTGACATTGGTTAATAGCCAAGAGAACTGGACACTTTCAGACTGTAAGTTTCACCCCACTCTACCACAGGGACCTGAATCCAACACTTGTAGACCCCAAATGGATTTATGCAGCTACTAATGTGTTCCAAAACCAGGGACACACTTTCCATGCTGAGAATACAAAAGTGGTCACGGTCCCATTGCTGATGGTCCCACATGTTAGGAGTATTTAGAGTAATCTCTACTAAGAGTTCGACTCTTCTTGCTGCAGAGCTCTGAGTTAGGTACCTGCAATATTTAGAGAAAGAATTCCTTCGTGCATAAACTGTGGCACAATTTAGATTCCAAGGGATTTGCATATTTCTGGATACTGGACAGCTCAGGAATGTATCCCAAGTGGAAATGGAGAATCAGAGCTCCCTGGCCACGAACACATGCAATGTGGGGATACAATCTGCAGCGACAGGAGTTATTGGGAAAGGCTGCTTTTCTTTCTTTTCAGGAAAGTCACAGCCATCACTATCCATTGCTAATTTTCTTCACATGGAATTGAGCAAATGAGTGACCATGATTTCAGCGATGTCCTTTCATTTTAGTGATTCAATCCCAAGTGGCTGAGCTTCCATCTGTTCAAGTGAAATAATGACAGAAGTCCAAGATACAAGCTTACTTCCTACTCCTCCCCCAAAAAATTATTCCTATAAGTGGCTCAGTGCTTCAGAAAAGGGAACATTTCATTTGTATTTATTTTCTGCTTAATATAAATTCATGAAAAAAATGGGAAGAGTCACTAACTGGTACATCATGACTGTGGTGGGATGAAATATTATCTCATTGTCCTGAAAATGCAGGTAAAACTTATTGCTCACTGGATAATGATAGTGCCTTAGTTCAACCTAGCACCATTCTGAACTTGGTAGGAACTTTAATTACTGGTTTTGAATCTTGTTTGAAAAATTGCCTGGTTCTCCTTTTCGTCATTGTTCCTGTCACAAATAGCAATTGTCAGGTTTGGAACTAAATGCTCCAGACAATGAGTTTCTCCTGATGGAGAAACAGTTACCAATGAAGAAAAAAATCTTTGTGAAACTTTTAGTGGAAAAATAATTTTATAAACCTCTTGATATCTGCCATCCCAAGACTTTTCATCTACACTTCTCCATTGCATTGAAAAGGTGAAGGACAAATTTGAAGTTTCACTCACTACTGTGCAATTATATTACTCAGACTTTGGTTCCAAGTACACACACAGTTATTTCTCTTTTATTATTTACTGCCAAGCTCCTTGCTTGGTTTCGGTTTTGGTTTTGTTTTTTCTTAGCATGGTTTAGGAGACTTTTGTAGTGATAATTACTCAATGTCAAGTTAAGAGTTCATGCAATCATATTTGTAATATTTTAAGCTTGGTTTGTCTTCCCAGTTATTGCACTACATTGATCTGCTCAAGCCAAGTACAGAGCTTTAGTATTTTTATCTCTCAATTCCCTGTAGAAAAACTTCACATTTTAAAACCATTTCCTCTGGCCTCAGGGAAGTAATGGATTTATAATGGTCTGAGTACAAATGCACACCATCATTTAATAAGTGTATAAGCACAACTCAGGCAGGCTGGGGGTGTTGAAGGTACATCCTGACACATAGCTACCTGCAATAATAGACGGTGAGAGCAGCGACCACAGATAGCTCATGCAGCAAACACCAGCCTTTTCTCTGACCACAAATTGTTCTCAGAGGATCCTGATCTGTTCTTCCACTCTTTGCTACATGAAACTCTTTCCATCCTCATTTTTAAAGGAAAACAACTGTTCCCCACAGAAATACACAGGGACCATATGCACAACCCAAGAGCCCCTGAACTGGGCTATGAAGTGGCACAGACTCAGGGATTTGGGGTCCATGCCATATCCAGAATCTGGCAGGGCCAGCACCTTACTGGGCTCCAGCCTAGAAGAGGGTCACTGTCATACAGGTGCTCCAGCCCCAAAGCACAAACATCTCAGTAGTCACCAAGGGAGCCACAGGAAAGAATGAGCAGATCCAGCCCATTCAAGCAAGACAAACTCCTTGTCCTGCAAGAGTTTCAGGGGTAAAGTGCAGAAGCAGTGTCCCAGGAATGATGGATGGTCAAAAAGTCCCACGGAAAATTTTTAAAATTTGAATTTTGAGTTAAAAAATTGTAGTTTTTCTTTGCAATGTTTTCTAGCTCTGTTTGCTTTCCTTAACCCATTTTTTAACTTTGTCTAAGTCGAATAGGCATGTTTCCAAATGGAGTGTGTCTTCATTCAAGTTTCCTTGGAGCAAAGGAATCGTGAGACTCTTTCTTGACAAGAAATGCGTCTCCTTCACTGGTATCAGCTCCTCTGAACGTGGTTTGAGATCCAACAGCAATACGTTAAGCGTAATAGCACTAAACTTCAAGAATTAGCTCTCAGCTGGCAGTGAAGCATTTTGTTCCTTGGTTAATTCATTCGTAACATCAGTATGTCTGAAACAAGAACAGAGAAAAGCATAATTACTTATGGCAATATTTGCTTGAAGTGAGAGTCATTTGTGCTATACAGATTTTTTTCTCCTTCCTTTGCAGTAGAATTTACATTGCAGTAGAAGAAAGAAAGAAGGAAGAAAGCGAAAGAGAGAAGAAAGGGTATTTTTATATATATGCTGATTGAAGTATTTTCCAGAGAAAAACAGTCAAAAAAGCTTTTAAGTAGTTCTTGAAAGAGCAGCAGCTGTATCAGATATCCTATGTTTTAGAAATGACCAGGGTTTTTGCTGTAGTTGGTTTTTTTTTGTTTCCTACTGAATCAGAGTTTTCCTGTAATTTCTTTATCCGTTCAGTCTTCCTCACTGCCAAGGTTTATATTAAAAATTAGGAAAGGAAGTGCTGCTCTGCTCCCTCAGGATTTGATGGAAATTTTGTTTTTAAACCAAACACACTCAGCAGAAAGCTTTACACTGTTTTCTGTTTTCATCATTAAAAGCTTTGTGATTCTACCACTGTAAACTGATTTTTGCCCAGATGTAGCACTTCCTCCCCTGATGATGCACTGACCCTACAGCACCAGCTCAGAGCAGGGAAACAATGATGTCTCCTTGTGTGGGTGAGGATAACAGGGGAGATAGAAGGGCACAGGATCAGCCACAGGGAAAGTCCAGTGGTTACAAAGAAACACCCCTCCTGGCTTGCTTTCTTGGGTCGACCACTTGCCTTGGAAGGAAGCAAAATAAATACTGGCCTCACAGTCCTATCAATCAAAAATATATATATTTCCATGTATACAAATGTCTGTCCACAAAAGGTAAGGAACATATTGCTGGTATGAACCTTACAAACACACCCCCTGTGCTGAATATCAGCCCTGGATCTCTGCCTGAGTGGCTGGACCCTGCCCCTCATGAGCAGCACTGTGGAGGCAGCTGCATTCAGGCTGTACATCATGGCAGAGCTTTGTTCTACTGAGAGTGGGATTTCTGCAGCCTCTGCCTGGTCTGTGGATTTCAAAGGAGCTTTAAGACTTGAGCACACTACAAAACATCCCCCAGCACTCAATCCTTTCATCTTAGTCTGCATTTGTTGAGAGCTGGCAAGAAAAGATGGAGATTTTGCCATGGCAGCCAAAGCAAAGGGCATTCTGGGCAGCCAGAAGGGGGAATGTGATCTGTGCTGGTGCTGTGTTTTCCTCATTTCTTAGCACTTATTTGCAGCTCCCTGGTATCCAATAATTATTGTCCTGGAACATTTCCAAAGGCACTTTTGCTGTGAGTGAAATTCAGCTAGACACGTTCTGGATGGCACAGTCTCCTGGCTGGGTGAATATCACCAGTCACATCAGGTCTCTGGCAGAAACTCTGATTTCTTGTTTCTGCAAATCCTCTGAAACTTTGGCTTCAGTTTTGCCACTGAACTTTCCTGTAGGGCAGCTCATTTGTAAGAATATGGAAAAAAGCATATTCAGAAAGAAAGAAAATATATTCACCTATGCCCTGATTTCCAAAAGCTCTTAAGCATTGGCTTAGCATTTCCAGGAGGATCTAAATGTGTCTTTGGTTTTGTCCTGTATAAGAACATCTTATATCAAAAACCTGTTCTGGAAACCTTTATGGTAACATTTCTACAGCTTTCATTATTCTTCACAATTGTAAGTCAAAAAAAAGAGGGGGGAAGGGAGAGGGACCACTGAGACATGGAATTTTATAGTGAAAATATAAATAAATCATATCATCCTGTACAATTAAAAATGTTATTGCTAAATAATAAATAAATACTAAATAATACATTATTTTTTTTTAAAGGTTAACAGCTGATTTCTGTAGGGAAGCCATGAATTAAACATCATGCAAAACAATTAAACTCTGGGAAATAGGATTTCTGATAGAGTGGCCAACAATTAAAAATGAATGTGTTACTCTGCTCCAGGGAAAAGCAGTACAATGCTGGTCCTTCATGCTATGGGGAATAAACATACTGTGTGACTCCAGATGGGAAGTTCTGCAAAACACAAAGCAAATACTCCATGAGCGGCAGAGACTTAATCTGAGATGCTGCTACACAAAAGGCACAGGCAGCAGTCGCTGTTTCTGGAGCAGGGACACCACTGAGAGACACTCACTCCTCCCAGCAGCAACCTTCTACATTCCCCACCTGCACTTGCAAATGCAGCTCTTAACAGCGTGGGCACCTTTACGAGCAAATCCTGATTCAGGTCTACCAACTGTGATGGGTTTGTCTGGAAATTGGCTGCTGGGAGCCCAACCAAAACACAGCCTCCCTTCATGGACAAAGTCAACAGCTGGAAGACTGCAGCAAGGAGCAGGTTCAGCTAAACACTTCACAGAGTTAATGTGTTTTCTTGCAGCTATCCCTGAGCAATGCATCTTAAACACAGCACTATGAGCTGCTCTGACATGGTCTTACGGCTTCTGAAGTTCATTTCCATTCAGCAATCCCCTTTCATTTTTACTCTGCCCTATACCTCCCCAGAAAGACGTGCTGGGCACCACATGCATCAAAACAGAATGCAATTGTTTAAGCCGAAACCAAATATCTTCTGATCTGATCATTAATACTTTCATAACTTCATTTCTTCTGGATCCACCTTGGAGAGGTGTTCTGTTCATGAATTCAGTGCCAACAACTCGCCTGACTGCGTTGTCCTCTTCCTGCATCTGAGCTGCAGGAAGAGCCAGCAGCCAGTACTGGTTATGTGCCCATGCCCATTGCCTGGGGAATTGTCTGAATTGTTTGCCATGGCCAGTGTGCATTTGAACAGATGGTAAATATCGCCATTCCTGCCAACAAGAGTCAAGAGGTTCCACTAAAGTCCATTTAGAACGGAAAAAAAAGAAAAAAAAAAAATTGAGAATTTACTCAGGTCTGTTGCAGGTAAAATCTGTCAGCTAATGGGTAGTTTCAAAGTGCTTGTACTGAATGGTTCATTAGAAAACTTATCTCTGCTTAGGGTGCTGATAGAAAGAACCCCAAAAGGGCACTTTTTGTCATTGATAAACAGGTTGTAGTTATCCTGAAAGGAATTTGATGTATTATAGAAGTTGAAAGAAGTTGCAAGTTGAAGAGTTGGAAAGAAATACTGCATTTTCTATCTGTTTTACATCAGCAATGCACACTATTATGGAAATGATTTTAGACTTGGCAGAGTTTTCCAGAGAGAAGCAATCAAGATATAAAACTTCACAATGGTTTGGTTCACAAAGACATTTCTTTCAGCTCAGGCAACCTCATTTCTTTTCCCTCTTTACTCTGTAGGGCTTCATGGTTATCAAATACAAACCAGTGACTGAAAAATGGGTCATAGTTTTGCAACAGAGCCATTGGAGATGCCAAGAAACTTTTCCAAGATCCTTCACACTGCCATTTCTTGTGGCTTGATTACAGTCACAGATCTGTGCAGAGCTGGCACCCCCAAGACATTAAACTTTCATACGAGACAGTGTGAATAGTATATCAAACACATTTGTTCTCTATAGGATAATCTGAAACACTTTATCTCTCATCTCCCCTCAGCCCTCGCCGCTGCATTGTTTCCACCTTGCCAGCTGTAAGATGGCTGTGTTATATTATTCTGTCATGTTATTTCCCAAGACAGCAATAGAGGGTTGGCATAAGCAGCCTCATATCAGTGACCAGCTCTTGCCTGTGGTGTTGTGACAACACAACCCAACACTACGCCACTTCTTGAGCCACTTCTTGAGCTGCTTCCTGGCTTCATGTCCCAGAGATGGGATGGCACCTGGAGCTATCTACCAGCCCTAGTTAGAAAGACACTGATCCCCTCTCTGTCCTCTTTTCCACAGTCATGCCAGGATTCCAAAGAAGATTTTAAAGACTGATCCTAAAAAGTGATATCTTTTCCTTTGGTATGAACATGGGGTACCACATTCCCTTCGGTCATCAATGTGAAAGACAAATAAAACACCAAGAACTGAAAATCATCCAAGAGCGGAACTTGAACCCATCTCAGTTAGGGAAAAGGTAAACCAACACTGAAATTAAATTTTTCAACCAATTTATCCTCTTTTATTTTGTTTGGGTTTTTGTTTTGGTTTTTTTGTCAGTCAAGGGAGCCTTGCTCACACAGTCGGAGTTTTAATCCTTTTCATGAGGATGTTGATTGCTGATATAGATATATAGATACAGTTTGTGTGTACAGGTCTATGCAATGTGGGGCTGAAGACCCTATTTTCAACAGACTGATGAGACAAAATCAAAGACTGTGAACAGACCTGTTCCTGTGAAATGATGAATTGCATCCCTCTAATGCTGTTAAGGTCTGGGCCATGACTTTAAGTTACAGAGTATGATTTTGGTAGGGCCAGGCTGAAATCAAGGAGTTCTGCAGTACTTCTCTCTCCAGTAAAGAGCTGATGGATTTTACTATATCCTGGCAACAATGAGAACAGCACTAGAGATCCCATATTTTGTTTCAATGAATAATTTTCCTCAAGGTAGATACAGTGTGGAAAGAGCTCTTGTATGTTCTTATCCTTGGATAAACACCAAGCAACCTTTTCATTGACTCAAATCTCCTAAGAAGGCTCAGACAGGTTCTAAATTCTTATTCTAACCTTCAGTATTCCACTTACCAGCACAGGCAATATTTCTTAACTCATTACATTAAACAACAGACACTCATCACTCCACTGGAAGGATGCTTGAGTGGATTTTGAGCCTGGACTGGTAGATTTTCATTCCAATTTCTAGGACCAGATTTATGGTCTTGACAGGGAGTGGGTGTAACATTTTTGTCTAGTCATTCATATCCTGTTTTCTCCTGAGTTGAATCTAGCAGTTTATGTACTCATCCTGTGACTAACTGTGAGAGCTTGGCCAAAATTTCCCTCCATTGTCCAATTCTTAGTTCAGACCTCTCTACTGTACAGTGTAGGTACACACCTGTTACTACATCAACCATCATTTAGGCCTGGGACAGGCTCTGGGGTCATTTGTATTTTCAATTCAAGACCCAGTGGGATACGGAAAATCATCTTCCCATGAGTCAGACTTGGGCCCAGACTACCCTGCAGTCAAGTGAAGCTGCCTGGAAGTGGCTTTGAACAGCCCACTCTCAAAGCTGTGTCTTTAACAAGCTGAACCAGACCAATCCACCTCCAGAAAAATGTCCTTTCCAGTTTTCTTTCAAAACAGGAAATAATTCTGTAATTTAAATGAGATCAGAAAACTGCTGTCATGGTATCATGGAAATTTCTGATGGGATTGTCTACTCTGAAATGCACAGACTACACCATGAGCTTCTGCTGCACCAAGAGGTACGATGTCTTTTAGATGTGGTGAGAGGGGTGGGTGGGTGTGGAGTTCAAGGTTATCAGTAAAGCTTACAAAGATTCCAAAGATGGGTGACACAGTCACATCACACTTGGTGGGAAAGGGAGTGCATGTGACGTTCATGTTTATTTCCCCCAACACAGATTTGGAGTCATATCAAAGCCAGTTCAGCAAACAAGACTCCTCTTGGCACCTGAGCGTGGTGCCCTTCAGCAGACAAGCTGTGCTTTCCCCTCTGGCTCTTCTGGACACTTTACAGGTCTCCCTTTAGAGCCATTTCCAAGCACAGCTAGAGAGC
>NW_008236924.1:1675866-1731596 GCF_000691975.1 Corvus brachyrhynchos | reverse complement strand
CAGGAATGGGATGAAACAAAAGGATTCCTCAATTCTTCTCTTGCAGCCAAACAAAGTGTCAGGGGAGCACAACATGATAATAATGTCTAAACCTTCCAGAGAATAACAAAAATCCACAGCCTTTTCAACCCTTTCATCCCAGCCCAAACTCCGGTGCTCCAAGTCACAGAAATTCTAATGCTGTCATCTACCAATGAGGCCAAAAACTTTCTCTTGGCCAATTTTGTTCTTAGCTGAGATGGCCCAAAAACATTCCAGGGGTTATTGTGCAGTGCTCAAATTGAGTGGCTCAAAACAAACACAGCTTTTGTGTGAAAGAAATTTCTTCATTCAATAGAGTGTTATATCATATTTGCTGAAATGCCCTTCAATTAATTGAATTACCGTAGTTTTGGTAATGAGAATCCCAAATACATTCCAGATCAATAACATATATAAGGGTGTTATGGAGAACATTGGTGTCCTCAGTGTTGAGGTAGCACAATTACTCCTTGAATTTGATCCACTCTTGCATTTTACAGTAGGAAAATAACACGTTCCATATGGCAGCAAGGGTTTACACTTGGACAATTGGAGTAATCAGATGGATCTGCTTCGCTAAAAGCAGAGAGTTAAACAGAACAACTTTTCACTGACCACCTACATACACACACCACAACTGTTACATCTCCCCCTCCTCATTTATCCCCATAAACACTGCAGGCACCTCAAATGTTCAACCTGCACAGCAGTTTGTGAGCATTCCAACCCCCTACTCCAATTAATGCCGATAATACTAATGGAATAAGCCTAATTCTCTCAGGATAAATATCTAGTGCCTGAGACATATGCTGGTTTTAGCTCTAAATTTCTCAATTACACAGCTCCACACCAATTTCAAACCATTTTCTAAGCGTGGTTGAGTTTATCATATTCACTTACCTCCCCCACTGCTAGGGTGTCTTTACAATCCAAAGACAGAAATCTCTTATTTGCAGCTCTTTTCTTCCCAATAGTTTAAAAAGAACCATAGGTGATTCCTTCCTGAACTCAGCTGTCTAAAAATCTTCATGTTCTCTTTTCTCCTGCCTGAAAAATAAATAAATGTCTATTTATTAACTTAGATAAATAAGCTCATATATAGGCAAATACAAATATTCCACTGGATATGAATGTTGTATGAACGTGTTTACCAATCTTTTGGTCTCTACTCTATATGAGAGAGGGCTGGAGCTTTGAGAATAAATTCAAGATTAATAGAAAAGATTTTCAAAAGAGATTGAGTGAGAGTTATTTTCTCCCATGTCCAACAGTTTTGTGAGAGTTCTTAGCCCCTGTACAGAGAAAATTTAGATATTCTTGACAGAGAGTGCACCTGCATATAAATACAACTACTTCTCTGCATGACTGTGTATAACAGATTTTTAGCAGCACTGTAAAAATTTCCTTACAGCTACTAGCCTGTGACCCAGGCTCATTTACAGATCTATCCTGCCTGCTTTTCTCTTGATTTAAGCCTGCAACAGCCTTCTCTAACAGGCCTGGTCCGTGCCAGGTTAAACAAAAGCTGTCTCAGCAGCTCCTTGCATGAATGCTGTCCCTGAAAACACACAGCTACAGCCAGCCCCACTGCTGGGGACAAATCCCATCCCATTCCAGAGAGGCATGGAGCAAAAGCAACAGAAAAAATGTGCTTAATGCCTAAAGGGCAACACCTCACCCACCAGCTGTACTTCCCCATATCATGATTCAGACTGGGAACCCATGGATTATATTGCAAATCATTGAATGAACTAATATGATCATTGTTGAGAACAGTCCATGGAAGCTGGTGTTTATCAAAAAGTAATAAAAGTAAAACGCAAAGAAAACGGTCTTTACAATCAGAAATGTAGAATAAAAAAATCAATTTTATAATTAAATATATGTGTTCTCAAATTTGCACCTCATTTTTTGTGATATAAACTACCTGAACAGTGCTGATACAGAAAAATTCATTGAGATAATGGCAGGTGGTTTCATTGTGCCTTCCATCCCTTGAGGATGCCTGTATTCTCAGAGGTCTGGTAATTCAGCTTTTTTAAAATATTTAAGAATCTTTCAATAAAAGAGCTCTTTGGAAGGGCTTTTCAACACTATTTCTGACAGGGACATAAATAAGGAGAGCAAAGAGGTGATGGAGAAGGAAGCACTGGTCACAATGTCAGTTGTCCCTTCTCCTGCCTTTGTACTCCCTACAGATTTGAAAGGTCAGAAAGACACGGAACAATGCCCATGTCCTAAGAAAAATGGGCAAGAAAGGTTAAAAAAAGTTTTGTTTCCAATGGACTTGAGGAATTTTCTTCCTTTCACTTCACAAAGCATTGAGCTGCCTGGGTTTAGTGGGATTCGGTACTTTGTGGTTAACATTTGCTGTGATTGGCTGTGCCACTGTATAAAACCAAAAGGAAAGTTCACCTTTAAGATACATATTTTTAGCAGCTGACCTATATGGTACAAACTGCTGTCCAAAATTCATTTTTTGTGGCAATAGGCTTTAAAGAAAAGTTTTTCCTTGTTAAAAAAAAAAAAAAAATCTACTTTAAATGATGTGCAACACAAGTCTTCTCACTTCCTGGGTAGAGGAAACTCTTCAGTCAGAGAAATTCCTGTTTCTTCTGTCTTATCCCCCTACATATTTACTCTCCATTACCATATTTATTCCCATTCTCTGCTCTTCACAGAGAAAATTTTCTGGCATGTCAAAAAGCCACATTTTAAAGAGACTTGATTTTTTAATGGAAAAAGTCCTTTAGTCAAGAGACATTGACCATAAGGATTTCTATTTCCTTAATCTTAAAACGGCATAAAAGTATTGAACAATGACAAACAGCAAATAAATTGAGGCTCTGAACAGATTTGTGGTTGGACCTTAATCATTAAAAAAAATAATGCTGGTACAAAACGAGGAAGACAAAGAGCTCATTTGCTGGTACTGCCTGGGCACAAGCTGCAAATGCACTGTAAAATGGAGAGCAGGAGTGACAGGAGACCCCAGGAGCAGTTTGTATGCAGGAGATGGCACCAAACCCCCAGGGTGGGTGGATGTTGGATTTACTCCTATGCATAGCTCAGGGTCCCATAACCTCCTGGCAGCCTCCACAGGTCGTGGTGCCAGCCTTCCTTCCCCAGGCAAGGACTCAGGCCTGGCAGCCCTGTCCCAGCACAGACACCACATAAATCCAGAAGGCACTTTGAAAATGTCAGCCCAACCACAACCAAGGCAGGACAGACCCAAACTACCCCACCCCCAGAGATGTCTATCCAACTGATCCTGGAGCCTCCCCAAAAAATCCTATTGCTTCCCTTTGAAGCTCAAAGACAGGGAAAACTGATTGCTGCCTTGGTCCTCACAGCAGCTTCACATCACACCCCTTGTTGTGGAAGCTGTGCTAAAACTGCTCCGACGCTGTGTGTTGCTTAAGAGACGCATTTTGGCTGCCCCTTTTCCAGCATTTATATCTCTGTTACCCAGCAGGTGCAGAATACTCAGGTCTGCATCAGCCCTCTGGTTTGCCTTTCCACTGAGCTATCAGCCCCAAACTGCAGCTGCACTACCTGTCTGGACTGAAATTAATCCAAGTCTTCTGTGCGTCAGTGTGGGGGCAGAATTGCCTTTGCTCAGCAGGCTGCAAATGCACTCCCCAGTCATCCAAAGCTCAGCCTACAGCCAGCTCTAATTTTACTCTATTTTGTTTATGCTAGAGTGGCTGGGCTGGTATTTTTTTCATCCCTTCCTCTTAATCTACCATTGTCTTTCTAATAACATCTTCTAATAACATCTTCGATCCTGATTTATTTATAGCTACTGCCCTTTTATCCAGGTGTTACTGCTGAAAGTGTTCTAAAATTGAGTCCAATTACTGGGAAGGTGCTGGGGGTAAGTTGCATATCTGTGGGTTAAGTTTTAGATCTGAAATACTATTGAGAAGGATGGATGGATTTTCTGTGTTGTTCCTGCTCCTAGTCACACAGCAGTCTGGATGGGAAGGGATGGCAGTGGGGGAGAGCAGCGTGGGTGTGTGCCAGCATGTCTTTCTGAAAATCTTACAATCTCCAAGGAAAAGTGACTGATGGAGTGTCTTTATTTCCCTGACAGGTGGTACTTAGCATCGGGAAGTTGCATTGGACATGCTCAGTCCTTTCATGCTCCAATTAAAGGAAACAAATGGTCAACAAAAAGCACAGGGAGAAATCCGTCCCACAGATGCTTTAATGTGCCCATCTCAGTTTGCAAACACTGTGGCTTGTTTGTCTTTTTTTTTGCTTTTTAACAACAGGTCTCCTCGTGAGATGTTGCAGCAATGTGACCGAACAAAGAGGCATCTGTGACTTGGCACTAAGGTAGGAAGGGAGCTTCACCTTGATCTCACATCCTGGGAGAAGCTAATTTCTCTTTGTCCTGCCACTGTGATCTGTTTATCTTAGAGGTACAAAAAACATGAGCATGAGGCCAGTAATTTCTCCTTTAGTCCCAACACAAACTCTAATGAAACTAAAATGAAACATTTGTTTAACCAGTATTGAGACCCCCCAGAGAAGCATTTTCAACACTTCCTCCAAGCTCTCAGTCTGTCTTTGTCCTTCCCCCTGGAATATTTTTGCTTTTATTTTTCCTCTCCAATAGCCAGCTCCTATTTGTTGACATTATTGGATGCTATTACCCAGAAAGTCAGCACCTGGTCCCTATACAGGGAGGAAAATCAACAGGAGAGCTGAATGAAAGAAGTTATTTTGCTTCATCTGTTGTATTTCAGCATGAAATATTTGGCATGAAATTAAGATTGTTTAAAAAAATATGTCTTTTCAAACACCAAATGTAGGCTACAAGAAAAATTAGCTTGCATATAGAAATAGTCTTAATTATGGCATAGGAGCTTCACGTCTGCCAGTGTCAGTCAAAATGAATGAGACAACATATTTCTATAGAGCACCAGCACTGCAAATAGCAAAACAAGCCCAGAATTCCCATGAAGGGAATCTCAGATTTTTGTTACCACAGGTATTTAAGTCTCTCTTGAAAATTAGTAACCAAAATAGTCCTTGCAGTGGGTTATGCCAAAACCATTCTGCATGTGTAAAGCATAGAAGAAATTAAAACTCAAAAAAAAAGAAATTAAAACAGCAGTTCTACAGATCCCTTGTGGACATTGAGGAGAAAGTCGTGTGGGTGGAAAGCAGAGGAAGAAGCAAATTGGCAACACAGGGGAGGCCCCAGCACATGGAGAATATGGTGATAGGAAGGGTTTAACAGGAAAAAAAAAAGAAAAAAATAAGAAAGAAAAAATAGACCTCAGGAATATGTTGGCCCCCCAAAGCTTAGTGAGAAAGAACTGGACTCCAAGTTTATGGAAGAGTTTGGACTGAGTTAGCAAGGAGCCCCTCAAATGATTCTGGTGACTGTGAGCAGGTATTGCAAGGAGTAGTTAGACATTTTCAACTCAGCTTCAAGGAGAGCAGAGCTTTTGGGACAACATTCATAGAAGAAAAGCAGCCAAGAGGAGAGAATTTTGTATAGGTTCTACTATGGCCAGGCATGAGAAGTAGCAGGAGACACACCTGGGATGCAACCACTGCTACAGCAGGAGCTGCAGTGATCAGCTGGTTCTAAGAGATGCTTTATCCAGGGGCATTAATGGATGGTTTATCCAAGGGTACCAATGGATGGTTTATCCAGGGGCACCACTGGATGGTTTATCCACTGTAAATTCTCCACATGATGGCTGCCAGGTGCTGGAGCACAGGATCAGCTCCTAGGCTCCTGTAGCACTTCATTTCTCCTCTTCAGCACACTCCCCACTGCAAGATCCTGCACTTTCAGGGCCCCATTTGATCCCTGCCCGACTCCATCTGTGCTAGGGGAGGGCTCCTCCGCTGCTGTGAGGCAGAAGCTGCTGGGGACGTCTGCTCAGATCCCTGTGTGCACTGGTGACAACCATCACACACCTCCAGGACTCTGTATCTTCCTTTTCCCTCCCTTCCCTGGTCCCTCCTTTCTTCCCCCACCACTGCCAGCCACTTCCAAACAAGAATTTTGTTTTCATTTACAACCCTTTTTCATCTGGATCTTTCATTTTCACTCAGATCCTTCCTTTCCCCATTTCTATGATTTTCAGTGAGACAGAACAACACTTCTGACAAGCAACCTCCCCACCTCCCTTCATTCTGGGGATGCTTTTTCAGCCAATTAATCTAACATCATGTACCATAATGTACCATTTAGCTTTGAGAGGCTGGTGTGACTCCTGAAGGAGACAAAATGTGCTGCTGGGAACAGAGGGGTGGGGGTGATGGGGAGGACCATGAGGAGGCTCCAAACTGTCTGAATTACTCATCAGGAGGGTGCCAACATGAAAGCCTGGAATATCTTCCTTCTCCATCTCCTTCCTCGCAGACAGCGCTGACACACGGCTGTCATTATGCCACAGAGCCATTTTGTTATGTGAGTGTGTGATGGGATGAGGGACAAAGCTCTGCTGAAACGCTCTCAAGTAGGGATTATGGATGTGTCTGTCAGGCTCCCTGATGGTCCCTTCACTTAATTAGCAGGTAGGAGCAATACTAAATACTCGCTGGGGAGGGATTGCTCTTCCCTTCTGAACATGCCTCTCTAAAAAGAATAGACACGTTTACAAGATCAAAACAAATAATTTGATTTTTTTAAAAATCCCCTCCTTTCAGTTAAATTTTTCTCTCAATTTGAAATGTTTTATGCTTGAAACACTGCTGAGTCACATGGAATAACATGCACAACATTCTAGAAATTGCAGCCAAATTTCAAACCCAACCATTCTACCTGAGTTATGAAAGAATTATATTATTTTTCTTTGATTTTTTTCCCCAGAGTTTAGTTTCGTTCAGTTTTAACTTGTTCTGGAAAAAGCATCCTCAGCTTGCCCTCAGAACCTCCTGCCCTATAACGTTTGGATTTCTAGATTGTGTTCCTGGATTTTGAATCTTTAAAATTCTCATGGGTTAGAAATGCTGTCTTCTTGCTCTATTAAATAACGTAATATTCCAATTCTACAGATTAATGCCTTAAGTTTCATTAATTGTGATTTAAATCATGGGACTCATCACTGCAAACATGCAGACAAAAAAGACTGATTTCTTAGAGCATCTTTTTCCCTGGGCAAAAAGTTTCAGCGTAAGAGCAGTACTGGGTCATCACCTCCCCAGTATTAGGCATGACAAGAACAGTGGGATTTTAGCAGCGCTCTCTTGGATGTCACAGTTGTTCAATGATCCAAATCTGATCACTCTGGGGAAGTTTCCCTGTAAGCAACAGTGTCTGTAACCCCTGTGACAGCTGCCCTGTCTGTGAGCCTCTCTGCACCTCTGCTGCACAACTTCCCATTGTTGTTTTGTTTCTATTAGCTTACAACAGACCACTGAGCGAAAAGCCTGAAGGAATCTGTGCCACTGTGTAGGAAGGACCTTTAAAAAAGCAAATGCTGGCATGTGTGAAGATTTCACAGGCTGTACTACAGTGGCATCAGCCTGTTGAGCTGTTAGCAGTTCCTAATATCAGCTCATCAAACACTGCTGTCTCTGGTTTGGAAATGACAAAGGATTTTGTACTTGGAGTGTGAACCTCGAGAGCAATTTGCTTCAAATGCAGTGGCGATGCCCTCGCCCCTTGCACCAGAACAGGAAAACTAAGTTGGGAAGCATCTCTGAAGGATGCTGGGAAGGGATGTCTGCAACATTTTAAGCAGGGGGAAAACAGTAAAAAGCAGAAGTGACACTTTTCTGACAGCTTCATAGAAGAGGAAGGACAAGAACTTAATATTCACTCATGTGGTTTATGAGATTCAGCTCCAGCCCAAGGCAGTTTGTTTTATTAAAAACAACAATTAACAATGCCGGCCAAAACCTTGCTGCAAAATCCAACAGAAGACTTTCCTCCTCTTATAATGCGACATTCAATAAACAAAACAAAACAAAAAATTAAGTAAGCTCTCCCCTTCTGTATTATTTTTTGCTTGTTGAAGGGGATTTAACACCAGTTTTAAAAAAAATACGTAAAAGCTTGATTATTTTTTGTGCACAACATTGTTGATCTGTCAAGAGGAACGGATGCCATGGCCTTTGTTCCCAGGTTCTTGAAATAACTGTCTGTGATACTAAAGAAGAGCCTGGGTGTCTCTGACACTTCTTTCATTACCCACTGAAAAAGAAAATAGATGTGTAAACTAGAGCCTTGTGGGCGCTAATAGCAGATTCTCACATGGGATAAACATATGTTCAGTTTGCTCAGAGCAAGCAAATTTCCCATTTCACTCCAAAAAAAATAGATAAATGCCTTATTTTAACTGATGGAAATTTCACTGCAGAACACACTGGTAATTACTTGCAATATTCAGTTCTCTGCCCTTGGATGTTCAAGTGGGTGATGAGAAAAACAGTGTGGAATTCTGGCTATTTATTATCCATCTTGAAAACACCTGAAGCATCCAAGGATTTTTTGCCTTTTGTGGATTAAGATTCAATGTCAAATTTGAAGATTGCTGAAAAACAAGACATGAGTAAAACCTGAAAGGATCAGTGTTGAGTTGGAGAATAGGCAAAGGGAAGTCTGGGTGTGGATTCTTTTGTGCTAGAAGAGAAAAACGAGCTCAGAAATCTCAGGAGAACATCCTGCCAGCCGCTGCTGTCGTTTCAAAGATACCTTGATGTTTAACCTTCAAACTGCATTGCAACAGCTCTTCTCCCACACCAGCATTTTGGTTGCTTCACTTAAAGCCAGCACAAAACTGTGCAAGTGAGAGGGAAAACAAACAGTGTAGGAAGAAAATATTCAGTTTTCCTTGGTAACTCTTGCAGGGTTTGCTCTGTGCTGAAAATGATGGAGGATCTTTGTTCTACAGAAAGGGGTGATGGTTTCTCTTGGGGTCTTAAAAATTTCAAATCATGTCCCAGATATTCCCCACTTCCCTAGATAGCCTGGTTTTGGAAAAAGATTGAAAACCCTGCACCACTTAATGGTTATTTTTGAGAACACAGGGAAACAGTTACAGGCGCTCTCCTTCAGTGTTGCTGCAAATAGGAGTAAGGTGGCTCAAGCCTCCAAATTGTTCCAGATTCTACAAACTCAGACAGACAACAGGATCAAACATTTTCTGTACCTCAAACCCTCGAGGCTCTGACCCTGACGTAAGTCTGGATGTATAAAGACCTTCCCCCAACTCTTAACAAACACTCTGTGGTGTCTTTTGGCCTAAGCCTGTCTTATGAATTCACATGGCCACAAAGCAACAGCCATTTAAGCATAATATGCTGCAAACTCCGAACTTTTCTATTCATGGGCATTATTCAAAGCTTTTTTTTATGTCTCTGCAATTGGAAACAGTGGAAAATAAGACTTGGTCATAAATAAGGTTGAAGTAAGGGTAGACTAGAGGGATTTGATATGAGACCTAAACCAAGATTTCATTACAGGGACTGACAACCTGAAATACTTGTGCCAATGTTTTTGCCCTCCATAATTTTTTTTAATGTGGTCTCTTGCCACAGGAGTTTTGTGATGCACAGCAAAAACTGTGTGACTGCCAGATTCCTCATGACACAAAACCAGCCGTGAATAAAACATCAACACATCCTTCTCCCCCTGGCTTGGCTCATGGTCACACAGAAGGGCTTTGGCCATTTGGTGCTTTTGCTGCATTCTTCAGATTTTGGCATCAATCCCACTCTCAGTTTTTCTCTCTCCCTCCATCCTCCCACAGTATATTCCCTTTGTGCAGCTCTGAGTTTTGGATACATGCCTGCCTCCTCTACTTCTCCCATATTGGAGCATTATTGAATAGGAGATACCAATGGCTATTGCTGGAAGAGGTATCAGTTAAAGTGATTTTGGGGGAAAATTTAATTTTTTTTAAAAAACAATAGAAGTACCTTAAAAATCCTTTCAGACAACTTTGGAGATTTGTTAGTGCTGTTAAAGCCTGGGGGTAGGTAACAGGCAGAGCAGAATAGGAGTGGGGCCTGAGCTAATGATGACAAATATTGTGTAAAGAATTACTATAGTTGTGAAAACATTAAAGACCAAAGAAAATCAAAAGCCACTCCTTGCTGCCCTTTTTTAGTTTTCCTTTGGGAAACAATGCCTAGTTTGGCCATATTGTCAGATCACCACAGATCTCCTATGATCTTTTCCCTCCTGATACACATTTACTGTTTAGTCAGGGTTTTCCTTCCAGCTGCCACACACTGAAACACACACACTTGCTCCTTACTGAAGGAGTGGAGCAAGTTTGTAGGGCCAGGATGAGTAAGAGTGGCATTGAAACAAAGGCTAAACAAAGATAACTGTGAACATGAGGCCCTCCAGTAGTAATTCCCTGAATGATACATCAGGGAGGAGAAGATAGATATGGAATAAACTGCAAAGAAGTAAAACAGCTGAGGTGGGAAATATCCCTAGAGAACAGCTAAGTGAGAGAGAAGGAGGTGGGATACTCTACTTGAAGGGCAGATCAGGGAAGGCTGGATTCAATCTTTCAGTGAGTTAGTTTAAGTTAGCCTGGCACAGCAAGAAGTTGGGTCATGCAATGTGATTATTGATCTCTTCCCTTCATGCTGCTCAGTGATGAAATGCCCTGAATACAGATAGGGGCTCTTAGTGGATTCCAGCTATTTTAAAGAAAAGTTTTGAATATATGGTTAGTTCCAGAAGAAGAAGTGGCTACAGAACCACCCACATGACCACACTGTGAGAACAATGCCTGCAGCCATGAGGACAGGGGGGAGGAGGGGAAAAAAGGGGGAAAGGGGAAGTGGGAAAGAAAGGGGAAAGGGGAAAGGAAGGGGAAAGGGGAAAGGGGAAAGGGAAAAGGGAAAGGGGAAAGGGGAAAGAGGAAAGGGGAAAGGGGAAAGAGGAAAGGGGAAAGGGGAAAGAGGAAAGGGGAAAGGGGAAAGAGGAAAGGGGAAAGGGGAAAGGGGAAAAGGGAAAGGGGAAAGGAAAGGGAGGGGGAAAGAGGAAAAGGAAGGGAAAAGAAACATATTTCTGTGTTTGGCATTTGCTTTTATTCTGACAGTACCATGTGCCCAAGTCCCCAGATCCTGTTCATGAGTGATGGAAAAGAAAACTCTTGATGGATTCTGACATAGAGGGACCATCTGGGCAAGGTCTGAACTCAGAGTCGTAAAAGCCACATGAGAAAGTGAAATTCAAATATGATGCACCCCTGCCACTGCCACATACAGAGAATGACTTGCAAGACAAAAGGCAATGACAGCTCCAACAAAGCTGTTTGCCCAGCAGAGCACTGGGATAGTCAGCTGGGGAAAATTGGGGTGGAAAGGATTGAGCTTCCAGATGCACTTGAGATCGAATATATGATTTTGAACATGTGATTTGTTATTGCCATTATTGCACTAGTCCTGAGACACTCTGTGCACACAGATTCATAAAGAAGCAACGCTCTTTGCTGCGCCACGTTTAAGGAAGCTGAAAGGCAAGATGGATATGAGTATATCAAAATGAGACAGAAGTCTGTGAAAGGTAAAATCCTCAGCCCCAGTCACTGACTAAATCACTACAAATAAAACCAAATTCTTCTGAGTCGATCCAAAGGTCCCTCTTTATTTCAAAGTAGCTTTGGTTACACTCCTGCAGAATCCAATATCCCCATGTTCCCCTCACTGTCTCTGGTGATAGAGACCCCGTTACACTGACACACAGTTGGCATCACCATTTTTCTCTGGAAAGACTTAATGAAACCACTCATCCCTTGCTCTCCATTTCTTGTCTGTGAAGTAGAGCTAGCACTGCTTGCCCTTCTGAGTTCCTTTCTCATATCCATTTTCTGTTCAATACTTTAGGGCAAAGATTCCTCATTTCATGTCCTCTGCAGCATTAAAACATAAACTAACAGCTACTCATGGTAAAAAATGTGGCTTAGAGGAAGAAAACAGCCTCTCTTTTGGAAAGTGGCGCAGTAAAGATTTTGCTGTTTTGCAATGTTTTAATAAAAAGTTTTGAGTAATAAATATACATTTTTGAGGTCTTGAAATACCAGCCACTACCATTGCATTTACCAGACCAGGCTGGGAACACAAAGTAGTTTTGCAATCCAAGTCGTAACCCACTATTCTTCCCTCCTTTCAAAAGGATTTTGTGTCTGCCATTCTCATGGGGAAACAGTTTGTGACCTTGTTTCTTAGATGACACTTCTTCCCACAGAACTGGTTAAAACAGTTCAGAGAGCAAATTTTGTTGGTTTGGGGTTTTTTTGTTTGCTTGTTTTTATGATTTCTACTCCTTTTAGAAAGCAAATGCCTGGACATCACTTCGGTGAAGGCACTTCACCACAGCTGAATGGGTGTCAGCTCATACATGAATCGTAACATAATGAAAAGTTGGCTGCCACAAGATCACTTTGGGGGAATTCTATAGTTTAAGGCTTTAAAAAATATTATTAACTTTTAAAAATCCACAGTCTCCAAACAGCCCATTTTCCTGTGTTTTTCTTGAATACAGAATGAGTTAAAAAAAAACCCCTGGAAATATGAGCAAAAGCTTTGTTTGCCATAAGATCAGCCACACCATAAAATAAGCTCATAAAAAGGAGTGACATGCACCATAAATCTCAACTGCTCTATAGAAAATAAAGCAAAGCTGTCACAGGGGTGACATCACTGAGCACACAGGAAATGCAAAAATCTTTGCAGAAATGCTGATTTCAGTAAGTATTAGGATTCTGTGTAGAGTAAAGTCTTGGGGAAACTTTTAGCCTAGCTCAAAGTCAGTGGCAGGGATAGGCAGGGATAAATTAATAGGAAGTAGATAATTTTTTGTAGCAGTTAAGAACCAGAGAACCAGGTTAAAACCATCTCTGAGGATTCATATCCCAGCTGAACTGCTAAAACATTTGGCCTTGAAGAGTCCAGTACAATCACAGCACAACAAAATACCAACCACATGAGCAGTTATTGGAAATTTCTTTGCCCACAAATCTACCTGGTTCAACTATAGACCACTAACTACACCTCTTGACCCACTATTTTTAGTATGTTGTCCCAACAGTCCAGAATTATGTGTATGCTCCTTATCCACATCACCAAAAGGAGATATTCCGTCCCTATTTGTTTCTTCAGTGTCAACACTCAGGTGAATTGGGATGGTAAATGTATTATTTCCAGTTTGCTGAGACTCCCGAACCAAGTGGGACACTCAAAGGTTGAATATCTGGACACACTGAATCCTGGAAAGCATTGCTGCCAGCTCTTTAGTGAAACTCACCCATGGGTTGAACTGAGCACTGGGGCCTTTTGCACTTGAATCCCCAGCATGCGCTGATTATTCTTTTTGCCACAGACAAAATATACATGGGTACTATGGGGATTTTTTTAGTGTGTAAGAAGTAAGGTATCTGTCTCTCTTGCTAACTGCTCTGCTGTGCACCCTTGATGAACATCCTCTGGTGTTTATCTTTTTGATTTGCCTGCTGTTTATTTACAGGTATAGATTTGCTTCTCTCCCCTTCTGAGTAACCTTTGGAGCAAAGCTTCCAGTAAGGGACAGCCTGAGGTGGCTGAGCACACAATCTTTTCTTCTCTGCCTGTTTAGTTGGGAGGCTGCAAAGAATGAACAGACCAAAGGTCAGCTCGGTTTACACAGCCTAAGTACAGTATTATTTATCAACATCTCCTCTGAAGTCATCCAGGAAGCTTCTGAAGTCGTGCCTACCTTAGGGATGGGACTACGAGAAGAATAGTAATGCTGAGATTACAAGGAAAAGAGGAAGAACAAGGAAAGAGAGGAGGTAATGGCAGCAGAGGAATATAGAATGCAAAACTATTCATCAAAGGTTTAATAATTGATTTACAAGACAAAGTACTTTTCTATCTGGAGAGACAGAATGGCCACTGAGATAAGCAGACACCAACACAAATAAAACCAATAAAGGTAAGGTATTGGGCCTCAGAATTTGTTACATATTCTCTTGTAAATCACAGGTTCTTTTTCAAATATCTGAAAGAGTCAGGACAGCATGGAGCTACATATTACATTTTCTGGAAACTCTGCAAGCACATTGGGAGGGGCTGCAATGGAAATTCAGAGTAGTGACATGTTAAAGTAGATGAATAAAAAATCTAACTCTGGCTTTTGGCAAGAGTAGGGGACAACTGTAAATCTAAAGAATGAGAAAGAGAGGAATTGACCAACGCCACAGATGAATTCACACACACACATTTGACCAGCTCCTACAAGAAACATCCAGAGATTTTTAAACATAAACTCATAACAACCCCAAGCTATCAATTTCTGGAAAGAGGGGAAAGCACTGTTCAGTGCTTGCCTTGCTCTTCCATTCTTTTCTGACCAGGCTTCCTCACTGCTGGACAGTTGGACTTGACCACTTGGAGCTTCAGTCTCACCCACTTCTTACACTATGTTGTTTTTAATTAGGGGAATAGAGAAGGGACTTCATAACACAGCTAAATGTGTCACTTACATGAAAATACTACAATAAAGAAATGTAATTTCTAATACCCACTGAACTGTAAAATACATTCTCACTGGAATGTGCACCACTGCATATGCCCAGGAGAGATTTCTTGGCACAGCTCCCTGTGCTGGAATCCAATACAAATACATGTATAGTTCTGCACTGTATCCATTTCTAAAGAACATGTAGGTAAGCAAAAAAACCCAATTAAGGATTTACTGTGATTGTTCTGGATATCCCCCACTGATGTTGACAGAAGAATCCTCCCTATATAAGTGGCAAGAAGGAAAGTAAACGCTTTTGTTGGTGGATACTAGAGCTGAACAAATTATTTACAATGAATAATTTATCTGACTAAATGAGATGTTTTCTGCTTGATGAAGACTAACAATCCCTCTAATATATATGTATTTCACTATTTGAATGTGAGACACTTCTGAGTGTGGGGTGCCCATGAGCTGGTGGGGAGCAGCTCTCTGGCAGAAGCACCTTTCACTGGCTGAGCTCTTCAACGCAGCTTGGCTGAAGGACAAGAGTCTTCCCACCACATCCACAGGGGACAGGCAGGTAGGATGGGGTTGGGGAGCAATCTTTGTGAACACTGTGTCTGTTCTGGATGGCTGAGCCTTCACAGCACTTCCAGCTTGCACATGTATAATTCAAGCCCTGTGAGTACCAGCTGTGACAGGCTGGGTAACTATTTGCAAAGAATCATATTTTATTGGGAAATGATGATCTATTTTGATCCATCTGTAGGTTTTGATATGTTGCCAAATGAAGAATCAGGGTTGGTCAAAAATATAAACAAAAGGTCTGGGCCGAGGCCCAATATTGGCATATATTTGAGACACTTCAACTAACTACATGATTAGCTCCAGCGATAATGTCCAGAAGTGCCTGAAGAACCAAACTCTGAGACAGGACTTGGTCTTTAACTTCCAGCAGCAAACCAAGCCTTTCCCAGATGATGTGGAGTGAGGCAGTGCTGTCCCTGAACTCACCAGGGGAGCCACAGAGGTGACGGGCAGCACCCGAGGGTCACGGGGAGCCCGAGGGTCATGGCAGAGCCCTGGGACTGTCTGACAGCTCCGGCAGCTCATGCACACATCGGCTGGGAATTTCTGACTGGGGCAGGGAAGCAAGATGAGAGAGGGATGTGATGAAGGACAGTGACTCAGGCTGCCATATTATGGTGCAGGCAGAAGCACAGACATGAGTCACCCGTCAAGCCAGGCAGGAAGGGCCAGCTTTCTATCCAGAAGATTAATTTGAGACTGGCTGATTTCCAAGAGGAAATCAGACGGAGGGATGCAGGAGGCAGTGTTTCTAGAAGAGAGATATTTCAGCACATGTGAGATGAGAGGGAAGATTAACCAGAAGGACCCAATATAAATGAAGAGAGAGTTATTTTGGAGAGGGAAGGGAAATGAGGAGGATGCACAGCTCAGTAAAACTGCTTAAGGTTTGGGAATATAAAATTCAGTTTGCAGTGTTTTTAATTTCTTCTTCCCCCATGAAACTATTGAAATCCTTCACATGATGGAGCTGAGGGACCTCTTTTATGAACATCCAAGAGACACAAAACGTTGGAGGAAGATTTTCTGGGATATTGACTTCATGTAGGGATACAAAACATACAGCTACCATAAGACCAAAGAAGAGAGGCAGGCAAGGAAATGCAAAGAGAAAGTCAAGAAGCAACCACCTTTAATGCTCTTTTTTGTCTCTGTTAAAATGCTCTGCTTGTCTCTTTTAACTGGACTCTCCTTTTGTGAATGCTACACTGGGCTGATTTACTCTAAGGTTATTCCAACAATGTTCTTCCTCTTGCAGGAGGCACAAAATGCGAGGCTGAGGCCCAGCCTAGCTCTGGTCCTCTCTGAAAACAACACTCCCACTACCACCAAGCTGCAGGAGGGAAAAGATGGTGCAGTCTGATTACGCTACCATGACCTACAGCCAGGGAGGGGAGCAAACAGGAGGAAATCTGCCACCACCTTGGGAACATAATTTACACTCTCTGCAGCCACTTTGCCTCATCTCCAAAACAACATTTATGAATTTTCCCTGCTTCATAAAGATATTCTGAAGGTGTAGTTCAGCTGAAGACAGTGACTTGCAGAGGAGTGTGTTTTCACTCTGTCAAACATTGTAATTTGCTATAAACTGTAGTTTCAGGAGTTTTAAAATCTTGCTCACAATGAAATCACTGAAAATCTGATTAAGAATGTGGTGAAGAGTTCAGTGACTTCTCTTCAGAGCATGTTTTCATTGGAATATCAGAACTATTATAGCTGTCTAAGTAATATACAGGCTTGACATATATGGTATCATTAAGGATTTACATCTTAGATAGTAATGGATTGAGAGCATACAATTTCTGGACTCTCTTGTCACTAATATTACACTGGAAAAAACCCCCTGGTGATTTTTTATATTTGTTAATACAGATTTTAAAAGATACTGAAGCACTAGACAAAGTAATTTCATTGCTTGACATGAAGAGATTGCCTCCATTTCTTTAATGCTCCAACTGTAATGATTTGTTCCTAAGGACTGAGGATTACAAAAAATCTCCCTACAGACAAATTAATATTTTTTTTAACCAGGTTCTTTCAGGCTTTTATTTATTATCTGAAACAGCCCATGGTGGGAGTCACAAGTACTGCAAAGAGAGTATTCCAGTCATTAATAACTCGCAGCCTCCAGCAGCTGTGAGGAGGTGACAAGGTCTTTGGTGTTTCCCCCAAGCCCCTGCAGCTGAATCTAAGCAATAGAGCAGAGAGAAAGGGTTAAGATATTCCAGGGTGTTAAAAACTACTTCTGGATCCCATCCCTGGTTGAAACACAGTCCAGCTGGTGGAAATTCAACAAGAATTGACTGATGACCTCTGCCCAACCGACCAGGTATTATCCATCTCTGACACAAGCAAATCACTTTGCAAGACATTTCCATCTGTCTCCATTCAGCTCCTGCCCTTGCAGTTCCGTGTCTCTGTAGCAGACATTGCATTCCAGCTCTCCAAGATGAGGTATCAAGATGTGCCAACCATCCCCCTTTTGCCAGGATGATGTTGTTGCATCTTCTCTCCCTCAGCTCCCTGACCTCTGTCCCATAGCAAAGGGGTGTCTGAGCCCTCAGACTGACCACACCACACAGAAGTGATCTCTCATCTCCTGCTCCTTTCAGTGATCCCCTGGAAAGGGACAAAGCACTTTCAAAGCAGCCCCTGTTTCTGCTCCTCTCCCAGCAGCCTCATACAAGCAGGTTATTGTAACACCTTGTTCACACACTCACGCAGGGCCCAAGACATTTTCCTACTCAAGGGAGAATAATTCAGGAGATTAATCTGTTGTGACACAGATTTTGTTCAATAATAGCTATAAAAACATGACAGGGAGTGGGAGAAAGAATAGACTGACTTGAGGTCATGTCTCTTCTGTGGAATTTCTTAATTCCACTATAAGATACATTTTACATTGAGGGATTATTTATTTTCCGCTTCGAACTTCGGGTCCCTAAACACATATCTAACACTGGGAGCCAGTGTTTCTTTCTTCTCTCTCCCTCTGACCTCTCCCCAGTCCCTCTCACAGTGTCTGAAGGACATAATATGGTTATACTGGGGGGAAAAATCATGACAGAACCTTTCCATGAAATATATTTCATCTGATTTTTTTTTACAGCAGCAATTTGAAAGCTAAATCCATGAAATATATTTCATCTGATTTTTTTTTACACAGCAGCAATTTGAAAGCTAAAGAGAACTGCAATGCATAGCTACAAAGCTATTTCTCTTTTTAAAGATCCTTATCATGCTCTACACCTGTCAGCACTCTGGTTGGATACAGGTCCTGGAGTGCCAGAGGAGGAAGCCAACCTGCTGGCAGGGATCCAGGTGAGAGATCAACTGTTGGGAAATAAACGTGCCCAGCTCTCCTGGATCTCCAGAACCTGAGGTTGAGTTTAATGTTCACTGTCACAGGTATGTAAAGATGAAGATTTACAACAAGAGAAGCTCAAAGTCAGGGCTGCTGTGCCCACTTACATGGTTACACCTGGAGGGGAAGCAGCTTTTCTGGATCTAAGATTGACACATCCACAAAGCACAGCCTTCCTCTATTGTCCTCTGCTGTTGCAGCTGCCCCAGACACAAAATAAAACCAGAAAAGCCATAAGGGGACCTTTCCAGCAAGTATTCTAGGCTGCAGGATAAAAAAAAAATCCACATCCCAGTCCCGACACTGCTAAAAGATTTCCACACAGCTGGGCTGCAGCTGCCTTGCCTCTTGTCTTTAAAATTAGGCATCAGCTTGTCTGCAAAATGCTACAGCCCCCAAGAGAATTGAAGATGGGTCTGTTTGTCTCCAAAAAGGCACTAGGCTGCCATTAGGCAACCAGCAATACCAAACTTTATCTGTCTCCACTGTGAGCAGGAGAGGTTGTTCCTCCTCAGAGGGTCTCCCACCACCAGCGCAGAGCACTCAGCCATGCCCAAGCACACAGAGCTCTCCAGCTGCGGGCAGGGTGCCAGTCTGACAGCCACAACTTTCCTTGGAGTCCAGTTTTCCAGTGGGCTGACTGCCATAAGCACAGACAGAGCTCCCCAGATGGAGTTTGCTGAGCATGACCTGTCAAACCATGTTGCCAATCTGGTAGGAAGAAGTTTGTTTGCTAAGAGTGATGCTGCACTTAAACCTTCTCTGGGCTGGGGATGGGATGGGTGAAATCCTCTGGAACAAACAGGATCTTAAACCTTAGAGTACCTAAAGGGAGCCTAAAACAAGGCTGGAGAGGGATGTTTTACAAGGGCATGCAGTGATAAGACAAAATGGAATGGGTTTAAGATGAAGAAGGGTACATTAATATTAGATATTAGGAAGAAATTCTTCCCTGTGAGGGTGGGGAGGCCGTGGCACAGGGTGCACATAGAAGCTGTGGCTGCCCCATCCCTGGAAATACCCAAGACATCTGTGGGTTGGATGGGGCTTGGAGCAACCTGGGATAATGGAAGGTGTCCCTGCCCATGGCAGGGACTTGGAAACAGATGATCTTTGAGATCCCTTTCAAGACAAACCTTTCTAGGATTCTATGAAATCTGGCAGAACTTGCTACAGAAGGAATTGCCATCTTCCACTTCATTTCAGATGGACTCAAGGACCTTAGAGGTCTTTTACACCCAAAATCATTCGATGGGTTTTTTTCTGGTCATGCAAAAGGAATTGAAATTCACATGAAAAGTAATACTAAATTTAAGTGAATATGCTGCAACAAGACCTTTAGTTCTGTCTGTTGATGATACTCAAACCAGAAGAAGGACTAAAGCTCCCTGATACAGAGCAGGATAATCTCAGCAGGCCTAACAGAATAAAAATTCATTTCTATCAGTGCACTGAGAATGGCTCAGAATAAACATGGAAAGGAGATCTTAAAATAAAAAAGTGCCATAACCTCTTGCTTCAGGATATGGAGGAGGGGAAGATTAAATACTTTCATTAAATTAACTCTCCTCTGAATGAGGCTTTTGTTTCATTTCTAAAAGAAACTCGTTTCTTTGTTGTCATTTTTTTCTTGAGTGGTAAATATAATGCAGAATTCCAGAAGCCTCATTTCTAAACAAGCAAATGTAATCCATTTCACAGAGCACTGAGACAAATCAATATGGAAGGATTCAGAAAACCAAACAAAAGCAACGAGAGAAAAATATTACCCTATTTACATGTCCATAATACATGGGAGAAAAATATATTTAAAATTACGGAGCTAATTTCTAAAGCAGCAAACATCACTAGTCAGTGATAAAAACCAGTAAACTATTTCAGCTGAAAAATACCATGAGCCTGTGATGACTATAACAACCCATGTGATGGTCATTACTGTCTGCAATATAGAAAATACAGAAATTTTGCCTTCTTTTTGATCTTTTTTCATTTGTCATTAGCAGAGAGTAAGAGACCAGAAAAGTAATTATTGCCCAATTAACTCTTGTAATATTATATGACATTTCAGCTTCATTTTCAGCTTCAAAGTTGGATTTTATAGCCTGGTGACTCTTCAGAAGGATACCAAGACTTTGCTGAAATGTACAATATCTGCCTTGACTGGCAGCTGCAAGATGTACAGAATCAACATTAAACTGAGAGCCACGGCTCAGAGTCTGGCTACGTCATCAGAGAGAAAAGATGCTACATCATAAGTGGAAAAAAAAAAATTAAATCTCATCCTATTTTTTTTTTTCCCTTAAGATTCCTCCTGTCTCCACTCCAGGAAGTCTCATCCTTGCCCAGAAAGCACAAGCTCACAAGCCAGCTGAGAACCCACACACTTTTCATTTTAGCAGGGTGGGAGTGGGCTTGGATATTTTTGAAAGAGGCACTTTTCCGGCTCTCTGTTATTAAACCCTAAATCACTTCATCTTTTTCATAAAATTCATAGGGAATTAATTTTCTCAGCTGTAAGTCAGGAAACAATGTGAATGGAAAACAGCAAAAAAACCCCAAACCAGACCTGGAATAGAACTCTTTTCTTTTGACATCATGTTCAATGAATCTGAACATAAGGAAAGCAGTACATGTCCACTATTGCAAAAGGAGAAAAATTATAGTAGCTAATTACAAGTTGTGACTGCTTTTGGCATAGGAATATCCCTTCTGAGTCACTGGGAAACAGAAAAATCAAATCACCTTTAAGAAAAAAAAAAAAAAGCCATAAAGTTCTATTCCAGCAAGGAATACAAAGGCTGAAATTAAACCAAATATTAATCAGCTCACCCATTATTCTTATTTCATTTCTAGGGAACCAAAGGAGACATCCAGCAAAACAAAGTTAATATTCATCTGGAGACGTATTAAATGAAAATAACCACAAAGTCAACAAACTTCAGCTCATAAAAAGTTGCATGCACATTTTTATTCTGCCATCAGCTCTGCTTTACCTTTGGGCCATTTCATATCTGCTTGAGTTATAACTGGTGTAATAAATGGTTTTTAGGCAGCATATTTCCATGCAAATTTACATTGTCAAATTACTATTCTTATTCCAACTCCATCATAGATGAAAAAATAAATTGAAGGATGTGTTTAAAAAAAAAATCCTTATGATAAAAAAATGAGTGTTTCAGTAGATTTATCCTTTGAAATATTAGTTTTCACTCTCATGGAAGTGTATAAAATTTAATAGGAGTAGATCCAAAAAGCTTCTAGAGAAATTCCGCTGAAGACCCCATAAAAGTAACCCTGTTTAGGGAAGTTTTGTTCCACTATAAAAGAAAAAAAAAATAAAAGCAACACAGTCTGTGTGATTGATTTTCATTGACTAGTTTGCAACACAGTCTGTGTGATTGATTTTCATTGACTGGTCAAAGGTGATCATTACCATCCAGTTTTCCCTCTATGCTAAAATTACATGACTAGAATTAATTGTAAAACACAGTATTCTCCTTTGTTGGAAAATTCCAACATTCAAATCCAACTAAAGTTCAAGTGAGACATGTGTTTAACTGCATTTTTCAAAAGAGACCCACGGTGACTTCAAAAGCCCTGCGTAGGTGCCTGAAGTCGTACCAGCACTGAGAGGCTGCACTGAATCCAAGCCCTGGGAAGCTGTGGAGGAGATGCACAATGCAAGAGCTGAATATGGTAATTTTTCCTGTGTTTGCACCATTCTCTCACTTTTTAAAAAGGAGGAAAATTTCAATGTATTCTTTTTGCAGTCCGTGATAGTATGAAAAAGCCTTTGCAGCATGTGCAGCCAGTTGGCTGGAGGAACTGGCTGAGAAAACCCAGCCTTGTAATTTTGCCTATAGTAAATGCTGACAGAAATTTCTCTGATACTGTTCCACTGCAGCTGCCTCATTGTTCTGTTTTAACATAATCAGCACAGTAAGGAGGAAGAAAGGAGTGTTAATTTTATATCAAATAAACTTTAATTGAGTCTTTCATACTTTAGTACTGTATGATAAATGCATATAATGGTCTCTGAGTTAGTTCTGGCTGTGATAACATGGTGTGTCAAAACTTGTCTCGGGCACATTCTGGTATGTTCAGCTCTGTGTCACTGTGCTGCAGCCTAAGAATGGCTCCTCAAACACCCCCAAACTCCTCTGCAGCAGTCCCTGAGAAATTACAAGTAACAAAAGAGGCTCCTGATTAAGGGAGAGGCTTCTCAAAATAACTGAAAGGGTCAAGGTGGTTCAAGGTTCCTCTCACTGTCAGAGGAGAAGGATGATACAGAGGGGAAGGAACTTCCAGCCTGTGGTACATCAGAAGCACTCAGTGCATGGAGGTGAACCATGGCACGATTGATAGTGACCTTTCAGAGACACTGATGGAGTAGCCTGAAATCCACAGTGAGGAAAACACGGCAGATCTCACCACCAAACCCTCATGGTTCTGTTCTCCAGCTCTCATAAGAGTGCAGCTCCTGGTGAAGGCATGAGCATTCTTCATCTCAGTCTCCACTTATCTCATTACAGATGAGATGCATTAATACAAGGGGATTTTGAGATCCTAAACCTGGCCTACAGATACAAAACATGTAACCCCCTAAAACAGGGAAAACTTTACTCAAAACGTGTACAAAGCAGTGCAGCTACTTCTTCCTCCTTCCCAAACTCCCCTTGTTTTGTTTACACCAATTTTAAGTAGGTGATGCTCAGATGACATTTAATCCTTAGATTTTATGAGTGAAAACAAATATTTTCCCTGGTTAAATTCCTATTTTTTCACACAACTTGTACAAGACTCACAGACATGGCAGTAACATGGATGAAGGTCACGGTGCACGGTCTCAAGGTAGAGCACATTAGACTTAAAATTATGCCTCAACTGTTCTTAAAATATTCCAAGGCTGAGGACTATAGATGATCCCCTACAGTTATAACAGTTTTTTAGAACTCCTCAATGTTATTTTATTCCATGGTGATTTGTCCCAGCCCAATCAAATGTACAGAAGAGTTTATCCTCCTCCATGCTTTTATTTTTGTGTCATCTATCTGCATCCTCTTTCTCTGGAAGTTGGGCAGCCCCAGTTCTCATCTTTCTGGTTGCTAGATCTCCAATTACTGAACACTAGTAAATTCTCATTCTTTCTAAAATATAGAAGTTGAAGATAGGAGATGGTTCTCAAAATTCAAAATCAAACCAGAATAAAAATCCTGTGAGAATGTTACATTTTAGTCTTTTTTTGCTGACTTGAAGAGTCAAGACTTATCAATAAAGGTATCAGCAACTGTAAGAGTCAAAAGACTTGGACCTGGACAAAAGGAATAATTTATCTGAATAGTTTCATCTTTGTCTGTTTAATTATTTGAACTAATCTGTTTCAAATAGTTCTTGGTTGTTAGCATATTCTCAAGCACATCATGGCCAGTATTAATTACTTCAAATTCAATTTGCTTTGCTTGATTGACCAACAGGGTCACAGAACTCTGTGGCTTTGTGTTTGAAAGAGGGCAAAGAAGTCTGAAAGAAGCTTCTCAAAGAGATGCAAGTTTGCTTTGTCCAAATACCCTGCAATCATCAAAACTTTGTTCTTTCCAGAACTATGCCTACAAACAATCTTTGCTAGAATAATTACAGAAAACGGGCAGTGGAAAATGAACAAGCCAAAAAAAATTTCTCTTCCTTCCCTTCACTATACAAAGACTGATCCCCTTCCTGTCATCAGCTCCCAAACCAATTCAGGATCTCACAGCACACAAACAGGTACATTTTGATGGGAAAATTATGCAGCCAAGGAGTAAAGTAGAACAAAGGGAACAGCTGTTGCCAGTCAAGGCTGGAGAAGAGAATCAGAATTAACATGGAATTTGTAAATTTAGCAAATCTATTCTGAGAATTCAGAATGATGAATCATTCCCCGCCTCCCTAACTTCCCCTGTGCCTTGAGAGAAAGTTCATTTGGCTTAACTCTGGCCCTCCATTGTCTTTTAGACAAAAAAATTCCCACAAGTGCTGTGTTCCCAAAGATGAATAGAGGAATAGAGATCAAAATCCATATCCTGAGCTGTTCCTTTGACCTTTCAGTCCTTTTTCTTACTGAGTCAGTTTTGCCTATATGTAACAAGCTTGTTTCTTTAATTGCCATTACAGTTTTAACTTTCTTGGCCCTGGAGAACACTTACCAGGAACACTCACCAGGAAAACTGGTAGAATCCATGGCTGGTCCAGCTGAGCAGTCCAGTGCACCCAAGCAGTGCCAAGCAAGAGCAGCCTCCAGCAGTGGTGCTGGAGAACCCCAGCCCCGTATGGACAGCCTAGGAAAGCAGAGAAGGATTAGATTTCCCCACTGAGAAAAAGTGGTTCAGCTCCTGTTATGCACCTCTATTTCTTTACCCCATCTCTTGTTTGCCTTGCCTACTTAGATTGATGATTCCCTTGTTTTTGTTACCCTACCCACACAATTTCCCAAGCATTCTTGGAGGTGCCCTTTTCCTGCAATCCCCATTGTCTGTAGAGTCTCTCCCTTTTCTGTAGCTGCTCTTTTCAACCTCCTTTGTCCTCCTTTCTCTCTAACCCTTTTTTATCCTTTTGCCTTCTCTCCTAGCACTTCTCTGCCTTGTAACCTACCACTTTCTGCTCAAAAGGGAAACTATAAATCAATAGCCTGCACTGTGGAATTGCTGCCTTTTCCACTTTATTTAAATTCTGCCCTCATAAGAATCAATTCAAAACTCCACTATCTCAGCCAGAAGAGAGGAAAAGTGCATGCAAGCACCTTCTTCACATACAGTGGCCCACCCAGAGCTCCAGTGCCTGTACACACCCAGACACACACAGCCCAGTGGCACTTGAAAACACAGGTGGTGTGTCAAAAATCACACTGTCATCTCTTTTGAGGTTTTGGTCTCCTTTCAGTGTCAAGGGAGCAAGCAGAAAGGACAACTAAGATTTTGCTGTTCCCATTTCACATTTTATGCTCCTCAGAGCAGGGAATTTTCCCAATAGAATGTTGTGTCAGATGACAGAAATTACAATTTTTCACACAGCAAAATTGACTTAAATTACCCCACAAAACCACCAGAAAGTCCGGCTCTGAACCTATTACTCAAATCCTCGTTGATAGACACGTTTGGCTACAGCACTGCCAGGTAGAAGTCTTATTTTGGTCAGGGAATGGATATTCCTGTACAGACCCACAGTCCTGCTCCAGCTGGAGGATGCAGCAGCAGCTCAGCAGTGCAGCCCATGGCCCCAGCACTGATCAGCAGCTGGACAGGAGCCCCACCCTGGTCCTTGCAGCGTGTCCCCATTACCCAAAATACAGTCCAGGCAACGCTGATTCAACCACCAGTCATAAAAGCAGCAAGAAGTTTGGCTAAAAATGTCCATGCCTGTGACGGCAGCCAGGAATGAACAGATTTATGTTCATAAGGCATTAGGCAACCTGTGAAGGCATCTCACCTATTTTTAGTGAAAGAAGGAGCCCACAACACCTGGGGTCCAGCTGAGACTCTTCAGAAAAGTGCCACATCGAGGTGGGACTAATCTGGCTCCTTGTCCTTGTAACAGGGCAAATATGAGTCAGTGTGCTAGCAAAGGACAAGCTGTGCTTCCCTGGAGAAAAAATTTCTCCTTTTCAGGAGAAATTCGTGCTCTTAGGTTAGAATTTCTCATGGCAGAAGTCTCTGTGATCCTGTAGCCCAGGTGCATCTGGCATAATTATTTGGTACACTATGTTAGAAAGGCATCCAGTTGCTCTTTGGTGCTCAGGCTAAATTCTACTTGGTCCTTTGATGGTAAATGAGAGGCATAAATCAATGGAAGTTGATCAGTAATTATACAAAATTACAGTATGCTTTTGTGGTGTTTTTGAAAGAAAGTGTCATTTTGCTACTCAGCCTGACTAATTTCTGGCTCATGTTGAATCATTGTGCCATGTTTGCAACTCATTAAAGCCACACTCACAGATCCCTCACCACTTTGCCTCGGTTTCTGCGACGACAAGGGGGAGAAATGATCCTTTCTCCAGGCTCCTGCAGTACCTTGTGACTTGCCTTGAGGGGACAGGGCTTTGTCAGGAAAAGCCAGCCCTGCAGGCTGGGCTGACAGCTCACAGCTCACCCTGCAAGTGAAGCAGGGTCCCTTACTCAGCCTCAAATTGCCACGCCGGGGTCAGGCTTGGGCATGGGCACAGAGGCTTTAAAGCCTCCTTAGGCTGTTCAGTCCCTGTCCTGCTCCTTGTAGTCCAACCAGACCCAAGGAGTCTGAAGCTGGAGCACAAACACCCATGAACACACAAATCTGCACTCCATAAAATGTTCCTACAGAAAAAGTCCATTTCAATACTTTTTGGTTGGTTGGAGGCTTTTTTTTGTCAAATGCTCTGTGCTGAACTAAGAATTACTTACAACATATCTATACTTATTTCCACTTTGGAAAAAACTGACTCAGACCTGAATTTTTTTCCATTTTTTTTCTATTTCATTTGAACATCCTGGGAAATTCTACTGGAGAAATAGAAAAAAATAATTGAAAATAAGCAACCCCACAAAATGGTCTTATCACAACACACAAACCAATGAGAGGATCCCTCACTGTGTAATCCTAATGTTCTCAATGGCCTCTTTTATGCCAGTTCTGAGCATAGCTTTACATTATTTTCAGCAAAAGTGGTTATCACAGCTACCTTTAGGCATCATTTTCTGACCACAACCTTGCTCCATTAAGGCCAGTGCCACCCAGCAGGACAGAAATGCATCTGAGCACTGTCAGCACCCCCAGCTGACTTCATGGAGTGATTCTGCTGTACCAAAGGCAGCCAAAAAGCCAACTAGAATTTCCTGGCTTTCTAGACACCTCCAATATCTTTACTGATATCACCCAATATCAGCCCAACACCTTGCAAGTGTCCAGCACTATTCAACAGCTGTGATTACTCAGTCAAAAATTAATTTGGGGCAAGATTAGCAGTGGCAATAAGACAAATATGCTTCTCTAGGAAGCACAGAGAGGGACGGCAAGGAGGGAGAGATGTGGTATTCCTGAAATCCAGAACAAAAGTCTTTGCCACAGAAAACCAACTGAAATATTTCAGTGGAGGTTGTTGTTTTGCCTCCTTTGTTTCAGAAGAGTCAAACATCCCTTTCTCAGAAAAAGCTTTAAATTTGAGTTCACATTTGGACTTACAAGCCCATTTCATCTTCGCGAGTACCAAATGCCTAACTCTGGATGAGATCACTGTCATCTTTGCTAAGCAGGATCATCAGCCCCCCAAACTGATTTAGGATCTTAACTTCAGTTAATCTGCCTGACAAGTTGGAAATCAATCTGCCATCTGGTACCCAAATATATCTAGAGAATAAAAACCCCTTTGGCTAAGAGCAAATGGAGAAACAATAGGTCTGTAACCCTTCCCTTCCCTCCTCCTGCCATGAATACATGCATTATATTTTGGAGTTTTATACTTTCATAGTGTTTTGGTGGACTAGAAGCAGTAGGAGTCACATGTCACTTTAAGAGGCTAAGAGAGATCAAGCAGAACAAAAAGAAATACTTTTTTAAATTACTTTTATGAGAATGTTCAACAGGCATGTTTTTTTTTGGTGTTTTTTTGTGGGTTTTACTAACTTATTTAAGGTAAGGCATGTTGAGCTGTCTTACATCCAAATTATACTTATATTTGGGCAATTCTGAGCATGTTGGTGATTATTAACAACCTCTAGTTTTAGGCAATTTAGCATCTAACTTGAATGACCAATGCAGCTAAGATCTCTGCAGGGTTTAATGGGAAGAGAGTCATATTCCATCAGATGCCAATTTACTGAAAGCACCTAGCCTTTGTATCCTGAACTCTGTCAGAGAATGTTTTTTTCTCGGCTAACTCTTTTTGAAGACTAGGCTCCCACACCTTCCCAAAATTTCAGCCTCTGACACCAGAATGATTAGTTAAGTTCTTGCACATCCATTGGGAAATAACCATGCAACACCAGAGACATGCAATAAAAATACTCCTGCTGCATACATTACTCTGATTTCCAGAGCACATATTTAAATATAAACCAGCAGTTCTGAAGTAACACTGTGGGTGCTGTCCCCAAGATATTCTCCCATCAATAAGGACACATGATCATAAATGAAATGAAGTGTGCTCCATGGCAACCATAATGAACAACATCACTTTAAATGCTCCCAAAATGGCAACATCTCAAATTTCATATTGCAATACGTTGTCTATTAATTAAAGAGCAAGGGCCGGTTTCAAAGAGGAACTACTAAGGTTTTAAAAATATGCCAGGGATAATGTACTTCATGCATTGATAATTATGTAGCCATTTTTTAAAACAAGCCAGAATTAATTATGTGTCAGATCCACCCCCAGTATAAGGGAATAATTGAGTTTCTTACAAAATTATGGCTCAATAAGAGGCAGTGTATGGGCTGCACATTCTGTGCTGAGTTACACACCGTGGTGGAAATGGGCTGCCGTGCTGCACTTGGCTCAATGCGAAGGCTGCTGCCAATTAACACTGCTAATACATGTTAATTTAAGATTTCCCTTTTCCAACTAATTGATATCTGATTAAATGCAGAATAAGTTTTTTTAAGTGTTCATTAAGTAGCTAAAATTTCCTCATGAGTTTCATGTTTTATATGCGGCCACAATCACGGAATACATAGCTCATGTAATTTCCAAATCATTATAGAGTAATTGGACTTATCAGTTACATGCTAATTAAACTTCCACTGAATGCTCTTTCTGCAATCAATTGACATCAGATAGATGCACGGTGCCCATCTCATTATGGTAAAATGGAATCGCTGAGGCACTTAAAGTGGACCGTGGCAGAGAGAGCAGAGAAGTGTGATGGGAGCAGCACCTGCAGCTCCCAGAGCTACAGTGGACCCAAAACTCCAGCAAAGAGCAAACAGACATTGGACAGGCGTCAAAACAGTTCCCAAAGCCTGGGTTAACCCAGGTATTTCACCTGCCCTGTGCTCTGTTCTGCCATTATCACATTGCCACTGACAACGAACTCAGCTGGGTTTGTATCTAATTCAGTGCATCCCCAACCCACCAAAGCTCAGAGCGTCCCAAGAACATCAGTTCTGGGGAGAACAACACACTCACTGACAGATTGTGCCTATGTCAGAACATGGAACAATCTGTTTTTGGAGACCTGCTAAACTGGCTGTTGGTCTGGATGCTGCTCCTGCCATGCAATAGTTAAGAACTTGTGATTTCCGTGGGAAATAAATTATCCATAAAGAAAAGGAACAAGGGAAGATGCATTGATACATCCCAAATTCAGATGTGCTTTCCTCACCTGGTGAAATGCATTCATCACCAGTATGATAAGGACAAAAAGGTTTGGTGACATTACCTGATGAGGAGGAAATCAGACTTATGTCCACTCTGTGATTCACTGGCTTTTGATGGAACAGCATGATTGGGTGAGGGAATTTGGGGAACACAATGTGATGACAACTGAAACTCTTCCTAGTAGTTAATAAGAAGGAGATAAAAAATATGAGAAAACATCAGATGCTTTAAAATGTTTTTTTTCAAACTTCTATCTGCCAGTACTTCTTTACTCTAAGACTGTGTTTAGCATTGGTTCTCTCTCCTGGAGTTGATTTCTGGTGGCTGGAGTCAAGAAAAATTCAAATGAATTGTCTTTCAGGGAAAGGAGAGGAAAAGAAAAAGAAACGTAAGCAAGTTTCCCTTTCAGCACTGCCAGGGAGCTGGGCCTTTACTCCTCTCTCTTGAATAAGAGAAAACCTGCTGAGCTGTATGGGAGGTTTTCCTGAATGTAATTGTGGGGTTTAATCTTCCAGCTGATCAAATGGGCTGGAGTGCAGCTCTGCACAGCTGTGAGGAATGCTGCTGCTCCTCAGCCCACGGACCCACCGGAACCCAGCCTGGGAGCATCGTGGTGTGCACCCAAAGCACTTCTCCTGTTCCTCCCCGTGGGAGCCTGTGCCAAAATAAGCAGATAGAACCCAGGGAAACACACATATTTCAAACCCACAGGGACCAAGCCAGCTCCCAGAGAGGTTCTCTTTGGTTGGGTTTTTATTTTTTTGTTGTTTAGTTTTAAAAGAGCCCAGATTTCTACAAATGAATACTGATTTCTCCAGCTGATATTCCTGTAGTGCTCATTTACAAGCACTTTCCAAGTTGAAAGACAAGCATGAGTGTTTTATTTTTCAATGAAAACCTGAGAATTAGACGGAAGACCTAGAAGAGATGTCATAGTCAATTACTAATGTGAGGCTCTAAAAGTGCAATTAAGCATGGATGAGTATTTGCACTAATTGCAAACAAGTTTCCTTAGACCAGTTAACCTGTCTGCTTAAGAGAAAGTGAATTTCTATGACCTATGTGAAAAAGCCCTTTAATAAAATAGTCTCTTCCATTAAAAAAAAAAAAAAATTCTAAACCATGCCTGCAATTATCATCAACTTCCAGCACAAGGAATAGAATTATTTGCCTGTAAGCTAAAAAGCCAAGAGCTTTATATTTCTAATTAATGCTGTAAGACTAACTGTTGAGCCTTTCAATGCTGTAAGAGTGACCACCCTACTTTAGTTTAGGTTTAAAACAATTCTCCAGAGTCCCTGCCTCCAGAGCAGCATATCTAAATTTCATGAAGTAACCAAGGGTGACATCTCTTAGAAAGAAACAAGTGGAGACTCACCTGGGTTTTGGTGCTGCTTTGCCTCTCGGTGGCCTTTGGATGTTGTTGACTTGGACAGTCCCTGTTCCCAGCCTGGGAGTTGTCTAAAACTCCTCATCTTCATTTTCTCTAGAAAATCAGGTGGAAATCTGCTGCAACCCTTCCCCTCTCCTCCCAGCACTGGCTGCAGAACCAGGGCTATGGAAATTAAGGGAGACCTTCAGTTGTAATTGCATGAGGCTTCCTAAAATTAACATTCATCTCCCTGATATGCACATCCACACCTGGAAGAACTTTCCATTTGTTTATATGTTCAAGTGGAAAGCAGGATAGAGCTGACATGCACCTTGTTGCATGAGAAGCACTGATTTGGGTGGTAAATCTGCAAACAGCTACAAAAGCTGATAGAATCATGTATCACTAGTATTATACATGTGTTGGATTTCTTTTTAATTTCAAAATTATTTCCTTTATGGCAGGCTGATTTTATTTCTGTATTGAATTTCACTTAATTGTCCCTTGTTTTAATCTTGCAGGAGCTTTTAAATCACTGAGGAGCTCCAAGAATGTCATCTGCTTGCAGGTACTGTGTGCAGTAAGATGTACTGCTGCTATTATTGCCATTATTAGGGGTGTATGTTATGGTGGGAGTTTCATTTGATGTGACTTATGGGAACAAAAAGCAAAATGAAACCAAGCCTTTTCCCCATCTGGCATTTTGCCATTTCGCTGTTTCTTTTCATATAACTTTTCACTCTTTTCAGTAATTGATTGTTTTTATTTGGAGGAGGGGAAGATGACATCCCCAGTAACACTGTTACCTTAGAGGGTTTGATCAGAAGGAATGGGACTCACTTCAAGCCAGCTGGGAACCAGCTAAGTGAGCAGTGGCAAATATTTAAATTTTGAGCTGCCTAAATCAGTATTTCCTTGGCCTTCTCTTTATGTGCAGCAGACTTACTTCCTTGGGCAACCTTTAGCACTTCTGTATTTTGCAATTAAACACAACTGCAATTGCCTTTATCATAGGAGCACAGGGGAATTTAGCAGCATCCCATAAAGAGAAGGTTGACTGGCATTTTTCCTAACAAAATTTTATTTTCAATTGTCAAACAACAGTTGGGACATGAATTCTCTTCTGCAGTTCAGCTTTATGGTAAAGTTTCATGTCAGGTTGTTTACCATTTCCAGATATTAAAAACAGGTAAAATACACTGTTGCAGTCAAGGTAAAAAACCCTATAGAACCATTTAATTGAATATTTTTTCTTTTCTTTCCTCCTGAGGGCCATTTTGCAGCTTTCTGTGAATAACAGGATACAATACAAATATACATCTTAAATCCACCACTGCTTTATACAATTGCACGCTGTTTCCACTGTTACTCAATAAACTGTCCTGTCTAATATAAATTGCCCTGCATTCACCTAACTCCATCTTCACGTGCTACTGTGTGACTCAGAAATCTGGTTTTGCTAGAATTTTCTACCATAAATGAGTTTATAGGTTTCTAGCATGAATTTGGGATGATTGCATGTAATTTTGAGTTGTCCAGCTTATTAAGGCAGTCGATATGGACAAAAGAAACAGCACTGGATTCTCATTCCAGTCCATAAGAGCCACTTCCCTCTATTCCTACTGATGTGCCTCCTATGACAATTACAAGTTATTTCCTTTATCCTTCGCTACGCAGCGTTTAAAACTGACAAAATCATCACAGGATTTAAATTAAAGCTTGTTGCCAATGTTTCACCTCCAAACGAATGCAGCTTTTAATAAATTATCTTGAGCCTAGGAGAGGTTCCATCATGATTCACTCTGGAACATCTTGAGTGCTGGGGTATGCCAGCAGAAATAATTTCAGCAAGGCTCTCTGTTAAGATGCAGCATACGTGATTAAAGGAGCTGCAGTTTTGAACAAATGGTTCAACATGTTGGTGTCAAAAGGAAGCATATTCCCTCCTTCAACTGGCTTGGCAGCTGTTGGACTTCATTATGAGGAGCAAAACACAGAAGTGTGCAGACAGGTGCACGGCAGATGAAGGGCTCCAAAACAAGGCAGAGCAACAGCTTCACTTTGCTGGTAACAGAACAGAGACAGAAAAAGAACATCCATGCAGAGCTGTGATTTGGGGTGAGCATTAGTTTAAAAAAAACCGAACAGAATACCAAAAAAAACCCCAATACTAATACTAATAATAAATTAAAATACTAGCAATTCATGCAGTATAAGCCTGCCTCCAAAAATAAGGGAATTGCCAAAATACATAAAATGATTCGTGCCTGTTGTCTCCCACAAGACTGTGAGAATGTTTAAAAAGAAATTGTGTCTTGAGTTGGCAAAGTAACAGCTCTGTTTCTCAGCTTAAAACAAAAATTAAGAATTTGGCTATTGATATTTAATGCTTAAGGACTGATTTCCTGATGCTAAATATGTATTCAGAGGCTTAATTCCCACTGAAATCAAACTGCCAAAGTTCATCTCAGAGTGTCTTCTTAACTTACACTTTTGGAAATGTAGGGATAGACACTTACAACACCCACAAATTGCCTAGACAAAAAATAGGCTAGTTCTTATAAGTGATGCTGATCAGAGGGCTTAAACAGATCAGCAAGAGAGGGCCTGGAATTATTTAGGATGTGTGATAAAGATTAAGGCAAGTATTGCCTTGATGCCTGTTCCCCAGATTCTGGAGGAGAAGGTGCCAAAGGGGTCTGGAGAACGCTGGCAATTCTCCATGGCAGGGAATCACACTGTGGTTGCACGTGGGGCAATTATGAGGCAGGGTGGGAGAGCCTTCCTCCAAATCATCCACACCAGGTCAAGCCAAAAACACCCACTGAGACCTCCACAGCCTAGAAATTGCCATTGGAAAAAAATCTCTCCAGTCACAGACATGGATACTGAAGTCACACCTGGATATTTCAGGATCGGCAGGAATCAGGGTGCTGTGGTGTTGGGCAGCTGACAAACACACTTGGAACTGTCTCCACCAGGCCCCTTAACATCATGTACCACTAACTGGGCTGGGCACATAATTTGACAAAAAAGGTCTTCCTTTCAGCCCATGCAGGTGAGCACCAGCCCACAGCCTTTCTCTAAGGTTAGTGGGATACTACAAAACCAACAATCGGCAGTTTTTCGGCTGAAATCGTTCCCCCACATGGAAAGAAGAGTGAAATCGTTGGTCATGCAGGACACAAAGGCAAAGAGCAAACCAGGGAGGCTTCTGCTGCCTGAATGATAAGACATTGGTGATGTTAAGTGCTGTGTTTATTTTCCCACGGCAAAGCGATGCTTGCCTGTGAGGAATTGTCTTTCTTTAAATAAAGCACCTTTCAAACAAGCTCATTACAAAACCATCTGAGCACTCCTGACAGTCAAGTTGGTGTGTGAGACAATGGAAAATTATTCATCATGAATAAATTACCAGATGAACACACTCTCCCTTTTTTTTAGATGTATTACTGGAGTCCTTGAGGCTGTGGGTGGAACAAGGGCCTCAGCAAAGGACTGGATAAAAACCATGAGCAGTGGAAGGGAACAAATCCCCAGCCCCACTAAACCTATCAATTAAACTTACAAGACAAAGAACCACGTCAGGAAGGAGACTATACAACGAGGAATACTTTTGGTTAAATCAGTGACTAAATCAAAACTAAATTCAGGTCTCCTGGAAACTCCTAGACTCATAGCTCAGGTCAGGAGCAAATTAGGGATGGTAAAAAGGGGAGGTGAGTAAAGACTACATGGATGACTTTTGCTAGTGTTTGAGGACCACTGGTGAAGAAAAAATCAAGTCACAGCTAGATCATACTGTCTATCTGATTTTTATCCTCCAGATCTTCTGCAAATTCCAGCAAGGTGCTGCTCAGAGTGGAGGATAAGATTTTTCTGTTGCCTCCTTTTTGCTGAAATGGTCTAAAAAAGAGGATGAAGAAAGTGAAAAGGGTGCAATCAGTGGATAACAAAGGAATAGCTGCTGATAACATAAGGAAAATTATGGCTGATACACCAGCCTTCAGTAGTGACAGAGATGCAGTAGCAGGAAAGATGTGAACAGCAGCAAACAAAACCAGAGTTGCACACATGCCCTGAAGCTGGCTTTCAAGCAGTTTTCTCCATATCCTATTCACAGCATTTGGCTTGCTGGCTCCGAGTTTTTCTGTTTCTATTTGTTTTCCTTAAACGAGCAATTAGTCAAATCTGAGTTAATGAAGCTTGCTTAGTCATCCAAGGTCTGTAAAACTTTGCCAGAAGTCAGCATCTTTGCAACCCTTGAAAATGAGGGAGTCTGGCATGACAGGCTTTGCTGACTGGCCTCTTCCATCATCCGAAATCCCATTTATCAGCTCATTTCAGGCATCTTTTGAAATGCAGGAGAGATGAAGAGGGAAGACTTTGTCCTGTCAGGGTAGTTCATATCAGTTCCTTTAGTCTAAAGATTGAGAGACTTAATCATCTCAAGTAGAGATGACAGTGAAATATCAGACTCTCGAATCAGTAATGATCAAGAGGGATAGATTTAGAGGATGTCTGAGAAGGGCTCTTCGCTCTCTGTATGGCAATTTGGAATCAGGGTTAAGTCCACAGGGATTTATCACACATCTGGGACAAAAACTGAAAGTGCTGCTCTGATCAAGAGGAGCTTGATGGCCTTGAACTCTTTCAGGGTAAAAACCACCTACCTTATCCTCTTCTAAGCTCCAACTGCAGACCAAGTGAGAGGTGCTGGGGAAGGCACATTTTGAAGTGAAAATGCAAATGTGGTGTCCTGCACACAACAGCTCTTGGCAGTTTTCAGCATGGAAAGGGATCTCCCAGGGAGGGAAGGAAACCCACACCCATTAGACTTCACAGACAGGCAGCAATTAGTGTGCCAGCAAAATTTAATTTCCTTGATAGAGTTATAAAAGCAGCACTGAAGAATCTTTTGACACACAGTCAGCTGAAGCAGAGCCTTAAGTATGCCTTGATATAAGTAAGCCAAAGTCAGCATTAAACATTTTAACTCAGATTTTCATTCATATTATAAAAATAATAAAAAACCACCAAACCAACTTGGAGGAAGATGGAGAATTAATTCCTCCAACCTCTGTGAGTCTGTCTTCTCTCAGATGCTGGTAACACAAACACTTGGTATTTCATTTGGCACACGTGACTGAACAATCAGTGCCCAGAATGAAAGGCATGGACTTCTACATGGGAATGAAGAACTAAAGTCTCCAAGTGAAGGCTATGGCAGATTCCTATTTTTAGTGCATTATTCATGGAGATGTACAACCAAGACGTGTATTACAGGATTCCATGCTTGCACTCTCTCCTGAGGAGACAGAGTCCGACCTGAAGTTGGTGCAATGTGCCACCTCCTCCTTTCCATTCCACTCTCCAGTCTCTTCACGTCTCCATCTGTTTTGAGGCCATATAATAAACCACCTTTTGTAGTTTCTCCTCTTACATAAATCCTTTTAAGATTGAAATGCATCTTAGGAAATCAATTAGCTGGAGTAAATTAACCATGTGGCCTTATATCTACCTTCTGCATTTACTCCTACCTTCTCCACTTTTCTCCTAACTTCTCATGAGGCCATTGTCTCCCTGCTGCTGTGCAATCACTGATCTCCTGAAACAGTTTTAGAAATCCTGTATCCAGGCCAGGATGATGTAGGATGTAGTCAAGGATTCAAATCCTTTTCAATTCTGTGAGGAGAAACTTCCTATTTTGGGGACCTAAACAGATTTGAGGTCCATCCTGAGTGTCCAGCAGTTCAAATACCTCCAGGTGAGAAGTTAATCTGGTTGTGGCCAGATTCCAAACCAGTACCAAGTACTAAATGAACAAGTAAACCATTTTACTTTCTAGTTCTGGGATTTTTTCTTCCACATCAAGGAATAATTAAGTACTTCGTGTTCTATATCCTAAAGGCCAGTAAATTTGTACAAAAATAAAGTTCTTTCCTTCTGGCTTCTCCTTTATGACATAGAGCGCTGAAGCTGCTCCCTTCCAGGATTCTCTCTCCCTGACTGGGATCATCTGTGCACTACATAAAGAAGCAAGGTTTTGGTGTAAAAACATGCCTCTTACCTCTTTTGTTAACCAGAGGCATGGTGATTACAGCTTAATCATAGGTTGTTAAATATATTAACTAATACCTGTAATGAACAGAAAATCAATGTACAATCTGTATTTTCAAGAAAAACAAGAGTCAGTGTCAGCCCTGTGGTGATTCACCATAGAGGTTACTTCTTTTTTTGTTTTGTTTTGTTTCTTCTTTTCTTCTTTTTTTCTTTTCTTCTTTTTTTCTTTTTTTTCCCCCAGGGAATAGGAAGAAAACAAGTGCAAGCTTCCAGCTTGGTACAAATATCAGGAATTACTCTTCCCATAGTAGGAAATTTATTGGTTATGTGTCATCCATATGGGCTATGCCAACCACAGATGGGTCAGGGCAGACTGAATTGAAGCTGATTTCACACACAAGGAGGTATTTGCTGAAGAGGACTATAGTTCCTAATCCACTGGCTTTATACAGCAAGTGCCTCTTTCCAGCACATTTCTGGCAAGTCTTTACTGCATGAGCCATTTCTAGAAGCCCAGAGCATTTCTTACAGAAGCTGTTCTCTAAAAATTGCAAGGGCTGAGGGGTGATGAGGTACTACAGCCATTGTAAGGGGCCTTGGGAAAACACAAATCAAGCCTTTTTCCAGTCCCCAGACACACATAACCATAAAACTGAGAAAACATTGTAAAACGTTACCCTGCCAACCGTGAACACAAAGTTTAAAAAGTTGGGTTTTTTCACCAGTCAGCTCCTTCAGATTCACTAGTTCTGACTTTTATTTATTTGTTTGTTATCCTTCAGCAGCTGGAAACATCATTGTTAAGGCATTTTCTGGGGCAGCAGTACCAGAAATAATTAACTGGGCAAAGCTGCGATCCAGTGGAGAGGAGATGGAGAGTGGCTCATCCTACTCAGGCCCCTCAGAGACTGCAATCACAGCAGCAGGACAAGCTGGCTTGTTCTCCAGCTGCAGGCTTTTGCAGACCTTCTGAGAGGTTTGAGGAAAGAAATGTGTTTTCTTAGAATTCACAATGAAATCACGCAAAGGAGGGATCCTATTACCCTGTCAGCCGATATCACCCCAGGTTTGGAAACAGAGCACTTCTGCCTCCAGAACAACAGTATTTTTCTGATGCATCTTATATTTAAAATGCCCTCCCTAATCACAGCTTCTCATAAGGAGCAAATCTCCAAAATGCACACACAGTGCAATTGAAAAAGGTCGAGCCAACAGTGCTCAAAATTCTGATACATCACAGTGTGGAGCTGGTTAATAATAAATAACTTCTCTCATCGAGCCACAGGAAAGAGTTGAAATGCAGGTGAACAGGTTCCTGGTTTCCTCCCATGTCACAGGACACTCCACCCCACCCTCTCCCAATCCCAAAAATGAAGAGATAGGAGGGTACCCAGAGCAGTCTTCCAGACTCCAGACTAAGAAGAGCATGAGGAGCTGGCAGCAGAACTGGTGAAGCTGCTCTGGCAGATCCAATCTGGACTGCAGGATTGGGACCTCTGTTAAAAAACCCTCAAAAACAGAGTTTGCAGCAAAGATGCCTTGAGAAAGAAAATGTTTTTGTTTTCTAAGACCTGGTCCCAGAACACTTTTTCTTGTTCTATGCCATTAAAAACCATTGATGAACATACCATGGAATGCAGAGGAATGATAGAGGCTTGTTCACAAGGATGAGATACTTTCTGGCACAGAGCGATATTATACTAAGCAATAAAATCTTTAACCCCTATTTTCTCAGTACATTACCTTTGATTATTTCATTTTAACTTCTGAACCACAAGTGTAAAGGAATTACCATCCCAGCACAGTGCTAGGCTCTAATCCAGATGCAATAACTCAGGGACAAGCTCTTCTGAGCTTTTCCTTCAGAGGTTTCCACTGAGCCCTCAGAGCTGCGGAGGGGTCTGCCTGGAGCCCAGTAATTCAGAATCCTGCCTACACACAGCTTTTGTTATGATTATATCTTGAGTATTTTTATTTGGATCTATTCACTGTTCATGTCAGAAGTTCTTGAGTTCTGTCTTGGTTCTGAGATTTGTGATGAGGACTTTCGAGTATCAAAAAGGCTCAGAAATATAAAGACATTTTTAGCAATTTTGGCAGGCCAGTAAATCTGAGAAAGAAAATTAGAATTTTATACTTCCTTTTTCCTTTTCCTCCTCTTCACTGGAGAAGGAAGAAAGAGGATGAAGAAAAAAGATTTTTTTTTTTTTTTTAAGCTTCCTTTGAGGTACCCAATGCATGCATTTGCAGGGAAATTGAAAAGTTCACTTTAAACAGCTTGCTACAGCAATGCTTTGCCTCCCTCCTTTTCCAACAAGTCAGGAATCTGGAAATGCAAGCACATAAAATGCTTTAGTGAAGCTTTCAAAAGTTAGAAGGGGTCTTGTGGTGAGAAACAAAGAGTTTAGGATGCTGTTCGAAAGCACTGGAAAGCAGTGCTGCCTTTGCAGGGCAGAGAAGGCTTTTGGAGTGCCTGCATTAGCATAAGCCTCGTGTGGAAAACAGCCATGATTTCCGTGGGCAGAGAGGAAATAAAACACAGGGACACTCAGCCACTGGAGAGTGCAGGACAGTCAATGAAGGATGTCCTCCGGAGAAAGAATGCACAAGCACTGCGCAGGGATGATGGAATATCTGCCACCTTCCAGCTTCCATCCAGCTCAGCCTGCAAGAATCCACACTGTGCATTTCCTCACCACACCTGGAAATTGCTATTGATGCTTGGCAAATGAGAAACCCAAACCTGCAAACGCTGAGGGTTAGATTTTGTCAAAAGGATAAAATCACAGCAGGGAACTGGAGGCATTCCCCCGAACCCTAGCTCCAGCACCAGTCAGTCATTTTGTGAGCTCTGATTTATTCTTATTAGAAAAACAAAACACAGCAAAAGAAGGCACAAACCAAGCATTCATCTCATATTGATCCAAATTCCTTCACTTAACTCATAATTTCAGTCCTTCAGAGAAAATGCATTTCTGTCCAGGCTTCAGCTAAATTGCTCCAAGAGACATATTCTAAACATATATTCTAAAAGTTGTCATATGCCTCCGCCTCCTCTATTTGGAGAAAATGGAAAAAGCAAAAAAGCTAATGGAAGAGGAGCTGAGTATTTCAGAAAACTGTATTCTGCTTCTGCAGACCCAAGGGAATTCAACACTTCAGCTAAAAATGGGTAGCATTTGTTTTTGGTGTTCTTCATTTGCAAGTCTCTGGAATATTTTGAGCTTTAATCATAACACTAAAAGGAAACATACTCTGCATTGTGATTCACTGGGTCACAAAGGCATCATCCACACTTGGACAACAGCTTTTTATGTTGGAAATCTCTAATCAGGATCGACACCTAAAGTACGTGTGTGCTCTTAGGTGAGTGGGGAGCAGCACCGTAATTCCAGGCTAGAGTATCCCTTAATAGCCACATGTTTTATTTCCCACATTATGTCAGAAAAGTAGAATGAAAGGTGTTAACAACATCTGGGACTGAATAAACAGAATTACAGGCTGGGGGGAGGCAAAACCCATTGGAATTAATGGAATTTTTAAAAGCAACCCATGTAGTAAATGTCTCCAGTATGCTAAAGATTATCAAGATTAACAGTCTTCTATGCTGGAATTTTCCTCCTTTTTTTTTTTTATAATTACTAAAATGCCTGAGTAATTTCTTCATTGAATTTCTACTTTCATGGATAACTCAAGGATATACAAATAGATAGTAAATACTGATAGGTTCAGTGCGCAAAAACAAAGAGAATGGGAAAAGCAGGAATTTGGTTATTAAATCCTAAAAGCAAGTAAAGCAAAAAAAAATCCTATGGAAACCTCCAAGCCCTGGTGGAGTTCTTGAAAAAAATAAAAATAAAAGGTACAGACAAAGCATAGTCTCATTCTTTGGATTATATTAACTGAAACATGATTCCCTCTTTGACTCTGAACATTTACTTGAAATAGAACATTAATTTCTCTAATGAAATAATGCAAAGAAACAGAAACAATATTACAGTTAATGACGTTTTCTCCTGACTGTACAGGTACATTTCCTTATTTTCTGTGGGCTTTTTCAATCCTACAAAGAACACCAGTTTTCTGCAAAGTAAATCAAAACTGAAAATTCCTTTGAGCGATAGGGAAGAGGGGATGCAATTGGGAGAAGAAGAATATCCTGATGGTAGTTTCTACTCAGTACTCAATTCTCAATTCAAAGTTTACTGGAAGAGGATTTCCAGTGCTCTTCATTTACAGGAACTCCTCTAAGAGAGAAGAATTTATGGTGAGCAAGCTGATTTTATTGGAGTCTTTTCCAGTGCATTACACTGTAATGGAGCCCTCGTTCATTTGCAGACAAACGCATGTCCTGGGCTCTGTTTCAAAGGGGGTTGTGCTTCCAATAATTAAATTGTGTACAAAAGGCAGTCACCTAAATTCCACACTGTTAATTTTATGCAAAACAGAACCCTATTGATTTCTTGCACTTTCCCAGCCTTGTCCTGGAGTAACACACATCCCATCAAAGGTATGCAATAGATTTTTCCATTAACTGGAAGTCTAAGGAATGCTACACAATGTTTGAAGCTACAATAAGTCCATGTATCAGAAAGACCAAGGAGAAAACAATAATGGGGCAGTTTCCTGCAGATCTTACGCTTCCAGCCATAGAGTTTACACAATTATCTGCTTGGGAATTCACCCTGGAATATTTCTTTTTACTCAGTCTACGCAATTCCCACAAAATATTGAACAATTCTAACATTGCCCAATATACATCTTCATTCGTTATTCCAGCATGGAAATCTTAACGGGCTCTAGAGCTGTTTCTCCTAACTCTTCTCTCTCTCCATGTTACGCTGTCACTGCCAGCAGAATGAGGTGCCACTACACGAGTGGCCAAGTGAGGAAAGTTCAGGATGCTCTGGGACTGGGAGAAATGAGCACACTGTCTGCAGCAGGCCCCCACATCTCCAGGCCCACAGACCCTGTTGTCACCTGCCCCTTGGGTCTGGACCCCGCTCTGTGACCTGCCAAGGCAAAAAGCAGTGCAAGAAAGCCCAGCTGCTCCTCCTCCCCTCCAGAGGCTCCTGAGTGAGCAGGATGGAGCTTGTTTGCACAGCAAAGTCCACTCGAGTCAAGGGAAATATTTCAATTATTTGAAGTGGGTTGCAGATTGGAGTTATAATTGAAGCTTGGTTTCTCAGTGCAACGTGAGTGCTGATCCATTGCAGCAATCAGCACAGTGCCCTCGCTAACTGCAATTATTTAAAACTATTGAAAAGCAACACCCCATGGAAGCAATTTCTTTTCTCTTTTAGGACATCATTTATTTGTAAATCACCCAGGGTGGGTCTTTGTGTTGCAAACATCACAAATGAATTCTGCTTCTCATAATACAGTCACATCTGATAGCTCTTCAAATTGGAGAATAAAGCTGTAAGGTTATAAGAGCCACTCTAATTGTCCCCTTCCTTTCACAAAACTCAAACAAATGTCAGCAGTAGAGAATAATGAAGTAAGTTTTCTAAAACACATCTTTTTCTTCCAAGAAAAGCACAAGGTATTTGTTCAGTTGCACACAAATTCCAGGAGAGGTTACACAAGCTTCACGAGAGATTACCTTTCCAGCCTGAGCCGCAAGGCTACAAACTTGCCAAATCAGATTTCAGGCATTTCAAGTGGAAAAACTTTGAGAGACTGTCCTGTCTGTGCAGCAATTCAGATATGATGCCATGAACAGATCAACTTTCTAACGGAGGAGACGGCGGCACTTGCTATATAGACACACACAAATCTGACTGAAAGAGTATTAAGCCACGTGATCCTTTACAGGAACATTTGAAAATGAAGACAGTTCATCTGCCATGAAATAACCTGTCAGCTGAGTTGGGTGAGACATGTCATCAGGGTCAAGTAAAAGCAATTTCTTCCCTAATCTCAGGTTAAAACACAGGAAGCAGAGTTTTCTTTTTCGTTTTGGGTTGATTTTTTGTTTTCTGCTTTTTTAAGGGCAGCTATAAAAAGTCTAGACACACGTAGTCTCCCTGGAATACCTGATGATAGAGCAAGGACTGGATGTGCAATCCTATGTTTGACTCTGTCTTTGAAAAGAAGTTGTTTTTTCTTCCTCGTGGCCTGATTAGAGTGATACCATCATACTTCAAATTCAATCTGTGCCACCAGCGTCAGCAGAAAGATTTGTTTACCTTATCAAAATCTATTTAGGCCACCCAGAAGTGACTCGACGACAATGCACAAATACATTCAGAGGGAGAAGATATCAAGTGGTAAATGACTATTCAGTATATCATAAAAGCACAATAACAACCACTGGATGAAAGATAAAGCCTGACTCATTCAAATTAAAGTATGGTACTAATTATTTGATGACTGCAGGGGAAACTGCTAGCACAGGCTGGCTTGGGGGTTTGTAGCAATCACCTTTGTGGAGATTAACAAGGACTGATTGGACCCACATCCTGCAGCAATTTTTCAGGAGGAGCTGTTGCTGCCTTGGGGCAGGAACATGGGCTTGTGCCACCTTCCTCATTTCCCTCCCAGCCCTCCTTTCTGTCACAAAACAGCACAGAAAGCTGTAGGACTCCCAGAAATGATAATGGCCAGCAGAATGCAGAAGCTCAACACAGCTTGTCTGCTCACCTGAAAATCCACTAAACCTGGAGAACTGGAATAAGATCAGTGCTAGCCCCTTTGTTCTCTGTAGCCAGCAGGATTTGATAACTAACGGGAAAAAGATTAGGAAATGGGAAGAATGTTTCCCAGATGTTGCATGATGCTTTTAGACAGGGGCAGCTGCAAGTCAAAGCTGGAGAATTGGTGCCCTTTGATTTTCTCTGCCTCTGGGCCCGGGGAAGCAACAACGGAAAGATGAATTTCAGGATTTGAGCTTGATCTTACAGCTCCTTTTCATCTCTGCAAACAAAGATGAGAGTGGTGAATGGAAGGAGTCTCCTCCCACTTTGCCAAGCCCTGCTCAAAGCACACTCTGCTGTAGTGAAAGTGCTGAACAGTTTGTATGCTGAACTTCGATCTTCTGCCCAAAGAGAGCAGAGCAGGAGGATTCTGCTGCTCATGACCTCTGTGAAGGGTACCTGGCTTCTATGTACAGTGACAATTCAGACATAAAGAAGAGTTTCAGAAGTTTCAATTCTACCTCTTCAGCTGTTCATGGCCAGAAAATCCCACAGGTGGCTGCACTCCTCAACTCTCCCCCTTGACCTTCATTCGACATGCCCAGTCACTCACAGATCCTTTCACAGCAATCACTATAAATCCATCCCAATGGGAAAAAGAGGAATAAATCACCTAGCTTCATCTCTTCCCATTCAAATATTCATTTGCATTATTTATAGATAATGAGATATCAGAGACTTCTTTCCTCCTCTCACTGTGCATACTGTCCTGTCAGAATTAATGCTGCTCTAGCTCTTCATTGATTGCACTGAATCTAAAGATCAACATTTCTCCTTTCAGTCTCCATTCTTAGGATGAAGGCCTGAACATAGAAAATGAAAGAATCACTAGTCATAACCTTAGAATGGGATTAATTTCACCTGTACTTAAAATACTGAGAAATCTTTTGCAATGCTGGGAGTGAAATTACTGATCCTGACGAGACATTGGGCAAAAGAAGAGCTCAGAATGTTCTGTCTGCTTCTGTGTCTTGAGGCTGGACAATCTGCTGTGCAAAGCAATCACTGGGCTAAACCAAAGTCAAAAAAAAAAAAAGAAAAAAGGAAAAAACCCTGTGCTTTGAAACTCTGTCTGCTTCTGTGTCTTGAGGCTGGACAATCTGCTGTGCAAAGCAATCACTGGGCTAAACCAAAGTCAAAAAAAAAAAAAAAAAAGGAAAAAGGAAAAAACCCTGTGCTTTGAAACCAAAAAAAAGCATTGCAAGCAGCCTTCAAATTTCTAGGCAGTGTCAAGAGTTGAGCCGGGGTATAGCACAACTGAGCTCACACTAATCATTAGTCCCATCTTTGCACCCTTGAGGGGTAACAGATTTTGAAATCTTCAAAATATTTGACCCCTGTGGAAGAAATGGAATTGAAAGTCAATCCCAGAACAGAAAACAAAAAAAACCCTCTAAAAGTGACATGTGAGGTTATTGGGCCAGTCTCTTACTTCAAGGCAAACAGACATAGAGAAAATAGGTCTGGTCAAATACTGCAAACCGGGAAATCTCACTTGGTATCATCATTGTGTGCAGTCTGTTCAGATCCAATCATGTGGCAGTGGGCAGTTCACCTGTTTAACATCACCTAATCCCAATTTTAATTGTCACTTCACCCTCTTTACCCCCCAGGTTCTTAACAGCAGGGTTTTACCTCTTTCAAAATGCAGCGCTCTCCCATCTCATGCTCCCTGTTTCAAAGCCTTACCTGGCTTCCAGCAACAATATTCTACTAGTAACAGTGAGAGGTGGGGGGAAACTCCTTTCTGGTATCATTTCTCATGTGTAAGAACTTAAATTGTGCTTTCAAGAACTTTGTGTATCGGTAAAGAGTTACAGAAGCACCAGCCAAGAGGAAGCTGAAATGGGATGCTCAGGTGCAGAACTAAATTAATTTTAAAAAGGTTGAGCAAGTATTTCAGGGAAGAGTTTCATGAATTTACCCAGGCTCCACAAAGACTGTGAAGATTTGCAATGGAATTCAGTTCAAAAATAATGAACTGAAATACCATCCCTACCTAAAGCATTCTCCAAAAGCCCCTCATCCAGAGCTTCCTCCAGGCTCCTAACTTGTCTCCCGATTGCTGCAGAAAACATTATTTATAAAAACCACATAAATGAGCAAAATCCATGACTTGCAGAGATTAGGAATTACTTTTTTTAAGTCTTGCAACCCTCCACATCCAGTGCAAAGTATATGAAAAAATAACATTGCAAGCAATGACTCTGCTACTGCTCATGGAAAACATCTTTCCTGATCACTGACATGGCAGATCTGCAGCTGACATCTGCTCAGCAGTTTGAGATTGCTTTACTGACACATAAAATTGAGTTTCACTGGGAAATCAAGATGATATCATTGGTTATTCTAGTAGGTTGTTAAAGCCCATGGTAATATTTTTCTGTCTTTTTCAGTCTAATTGTTATCTTTTTGCTCTCCTCTCTCCCTCCCAGTCGCTAGCTCTGATTTTATCTTCTCGACAAACACTCATAGAAAAAGTATTTCCATTGTGTTTTTAAACTGCCATTGCTTTCAATAAAACTAATTAACATCTTGCAGTAAATCAGTTCCCTGGGTCTCCTTAGATTTCAAATGAAGCTGACCTATGCACAACAGGGTCTTCACTTTAGATTGAATGTGCTCATTAGTACCTCCTAATAAAGGAGACGACTGGGTGGTGCTGCTCGTCCCACCTCCCAGAAAGTGCTGCAGGAGGGGAGGGTGGAATTGGGACAACTATTTGATTTAAGCATGCCCCATACCTGTTGTCTTTTTCACGGTTACGCAACAATTAAAAAGCTGAGAAAAGACTGAGGAAAAATAATTGAGAGGCTCAGAGCTCCAGGAGGTTCCTGTTCAAAAACTGGGCTGAACTAGAGAGGCCCCATGAGCAGTAAGGAGCCTCCCTGCAACCCCTGCCCCAAGGACACACAGGCCTTAGGATGCTGGGTTCTACCGTCAAGGCTGTGGTGTCATGGGCCAACATCTCTGACAGAGCAGAGAAGCAGCTGAGAGGAGAGTTGTTCTTACATTACACCCACTCAAGGCTCTGCATAATCCATCATCACCACATTGAAGCTCGAAGGGGAACCAGCCGAGCTGCCTGTCAGCCAACACAATCAGAGTTCAAACCCTTCAGACATCCCCAAAAAGAGAGGAGAAGTTGATGAGGCAAGATTTCTCATCCTTAATTGTTCTTCAGCATAGTCACTACAGTCAGATTTCAGTAAAGAAAATGCCCCCGCACACCGTTTCCAAAGGTGATAATCTTTTGCTTCTACAGATAACCCTGAGGTTACTTGGCAAATTAATGCAACATTCTTAACATCAGAAATACTCAAAGCATTCCCAGGTGAGGCAGAGTTCTGGGGACCCCTCAAGCTTCAGCAGAAAGGTTTGCTGGGTGGGCTTTGGCAATGGAAAGGTGAAGGTCAGAGCTGGGTCAACAGCATAGTGGAGGAAACCCACGACAGTCTAATCACTTACCTGCTCTGTAAGAGATTTGTGTAGCTCCAGAGAAAGCATTTGCAAGTCTAACACTTACAATCTGTTCAGAAGAGGGACAGGAAACATTTCTGAATAGCTTTAAAAGGTAAAGAACAAAATAAATCAATAATTTTTAAAAGAAAAAAAACAAACCAAAAAACAAAAACCAAACAACCAAGAAAAAAAACCCAACCAAACCAGCCTAACCCAACAAAAACTCACTAGCCTCTTTCATTCCTTGTTAGCCTTTTTACTACTCCCTCTGTTTGGGCCTAAAAGCTGTTCATAGCTGAATTTCTTGTTTCTACAGGCTGTCCAACTCAAAGAAGACCCCTTACAAAAGATCCCATCTATCAACTCTCGTTTGATGAAAAAGAATATCTTTCTTTCCTGCCTAAATGCCAGGAGCAGCACTTCTTCCTCCTGAGAGCTCCACATACAATCCCTATTAAATTAAACCAGAAAAATGCTCACTCTTTTTTTCTCTTTCCTTTTTAAAGTAGCAGATTACCCATAATCCCCTCCCTAGGAATTCAAATTTTTGTTCCCTTAGAAAAAGGCTCAGTCAAGTCACATCTAAAAAGAGACCACTTGCAGATCTGCCATGCAGGATTAGAAAGTAAATAAAAGTAAACTCCTGGTAAAATAACTCTTTTCATTTCCCAGTGATAAAAACAAGGCCTGCAACCAGATGGGTAGCTGGTTGCAAAACTACATTTCCCAAGAGGCCACAGGTCCCAGATCAAATTTCCACACTAAATTTCCTTCTGTAAAAGGCTTTGTGGCCAACTAAAGCTTTTTACAGATGATTTGGGAGGGCGGTGATGCCATTTTTGTAGGTTGTTATTATTCCATAGGTGAGTAAAATATCTCAGCTTCTAAAGATTTGCTGCTTTTTTGGGTTTTTAGGTACCTATCTCTTGAGTTGATAATTTAGCCGTTTATTTTCACAGTTTCTTATTCTCCTTTGCAAGAAGGTCGTATTAAGTTAAAGCTTTCAGTTGACATGACCAAAATTTTCAATTGTTCAGTAGAAGAGGTTTGAAATGTAGCAAAATTCACAGCTAGGCCTTGGTACGGAGGAGGGAAGCAGCAAAATACACATTCCAAGGAGAAAAATCTCCAAGTTGTTTACAAACAAGTGCGTGTGCCTCTCTTGCCTCAGGCTGCTGATCAAATTATGGTCTGGGTTAGCTGAGGATTCAGAGGCTCGTATTTGTTGGAGTCTACTTGTAAATATAGTTAGCATTTGAAAAACCCTTGCAGATTCATTAAGTGCTCTAATAAAAGGAGGAAGAAAAGTGAAGCTAAATAGAAAAGCTCTTAATTAACATCACAGTATTGCCTTTTCCATAAGCTATGCAAAGGAGCTTGTTTGTTTTTCAGTCCCAGTAATGTTTAGATTATGTCCACTATATCTTCTTTTTTCCAGAAGAGTGAAGGTGGAGATTTCTTTCTGAATAATGCCTGAGTCCTATGTGTTTAAATTTGGTGCATGAAAGGGGAAAAAAAGGCATTTAAAGACTTTTGGACTAGGCTTATGCTTTCAAAGACACTTTGGTGCTCACAGAATCAAATATTAATACTCTGAGATTTAGGTCCTAAATATTAAGGCAGATGATATCTTGAAATCACACTGCTTAGCTTGCTGGCTTAAAGTGCAAAAGTCTCTTTTTGTACCAGAGGGAGATTTATTCTCACAACTGATTAGAAAAAATATAAGCACACAATTAGAGTTAGTTTTTACCGAAGGCTTCAGAACAGCAATCTACCTCCTATGTTCCTTATTGTTTAACAAGGCACCTGCTGGGAGTTTTTATGTGTGGAGGTTAAGTATATTTAGAAGTATATTCTGATTTAAATACATGTTATTTTGATGTGACCTACTCAATTATAAATGCAGAACTCTGATATAAAAACACATCTCCTCCTAGAGAACTAATATCTAGGTTTTAATTTAACTATTAAGCACTTCCAAATATACACACTTAATTAAAGCATTAGGGAAACCTCTTGTAGAGTGCAAACAAGGATCCTCTGCATTTTTCACCCCAAATGCCCCTTTCTGTCTTTGAAAGTTAGTTCTCCACATAACAAAACAACTTTTTTAGTGCTGCTGGGTTTATGGATCCAAAGGGGACTAATTGCCAGGATGTTTTAATATTCCTTTGCAGTGCTGGAGGATGCTGTTACCTCTAACCTCATTGCTCCTCTGCTTTTGAAGAAATGGGGGCTCAAAGAGGGTGTCCAAGAAGTGGCAGCCACTGAGCAGAGCAGCAGCCCGGGCTGGGGAGATTTGTTCACGTGGAGCCGGAGCAGTGCACGGGCATATGCTGTCAGAAATGAATGCTAATTGCCCTGGCATCGGCAGGCCAATAAAGCTGATTGGTTTTTAATTCCTTGGCACTGGGATTCCAGCTGCAGGCAGCACAAATAGAGCCACATTTTGCAGGTATTGCTGGGGTTGCTCAGCTGTGCTGGTGGCTCAGTCGCACGTGGAGATTTCCGCTGGAGCTGCCCAGGTCGCTCCGTTCTCCATCGTTAGCTCCCAGCTGTCCTGGCACGCTGCTGATTTCTCAGGGAGTTGGGCTTTTGTCAAGAGCAGCACAGAAAATTGGGCCTCTTTCTTCTTCTCTGCCTCTTTCAGGCTTTGCTTATCCCTTCAGCTTACGGTGTTTCCAACCAAGTTTTTGTTGCAGCAGTTGGTGGATAAAGGCAATACTATAATAGGCCAGAAAGAAAGCTCAGGGAAGCACTAGCCATTGCTCACTATTCCAGTCATTCTAAGAACAGGGAAATATTCTGGAGGTGGGGCTGGCAGCACACAGCCAATAATAAGAGAGGATGAGGAACTGCAGTGTTGCCTTTCCGTGAGATAAATAATATTACAGAAAAGTTGTCCTCTCCATCTATCTTCCTCCATGTTTGCTATAACACTGCAGAGGAGCAGAACCTAAACCCTGCCTGCCCAGCACCTTGCCCTCGGTTAGCACAATGCAGATCAGTTTATGTAAAGTTGATGGTGAAATAGAGCTGAGTATCTACAATTAGCACCTACTTGGACAGGTTTGCTTAACTCTGAGTTATTATAAAATCTACTTACTCTGAGCTTGATTAACTGTGGAGAAAGAGTTTTAGAGTAATTTTAAAGCATTTGTAAATCTTTCCAGGAAACTAAAATTGATCTGTTCATCTGCATATTGAAACCTTGATGGGTGTTGTAAAAAATTAAACACCATTTATTAAGTGGGGGTTTTCTTTCTTTCCCCTTTCCTTTCCTTTCTCCAATCTGCTGACTGGGCAGCTGATGTCATTTACATTTTTCGGTTGGAGAAATAGGAATTGCACTTATTTGTATTGTTTGAACAGAGTTTAAAACCCAGGATCAGTTATAGGAGTGGGTAGCTGGATATGCAATGAGCAGAAAGGGCTGGGAGCTGGCATGACCAGGTAGAGCCACCAGCTGAGAAGATCTGATTCTGCCAGCTGTGAGTGTTTTACTCACTTGTCTAAACCAAGAACATGGATTTTGCCTTTTCTTGAGATTTTTTTTTTTCCTGAGCATTTCTGCTCAGTGCACTTGTATCTCATAAATTTGTCAGATGTTTTAAACCAGTGACCTTCTGCTTTTGCTGGTTTAACTGGAAGTCAGCTGAAAGGGGCATGGACTGCTGTAGAGTGACTCGAGGCCCAAGGGACAATGGGTATGATCCTACTGATTTACTGCTTTCATGCCTTCAGAATTAGGGCAGGGACTCCAAAGAGTCACCAGAGTATAAGTAAAAACACAGTCCCTAATATTGTGGGAGAGGTGTTTAGAGTACTTGGAATTTGGAAGGCATTGACAGCTATAAAAACAAGTCACATAAGGAATGTGGGATCTTGTGAGCCTGTTTTGGTCATTTTCAGGTGACCACTCAAATTTTCCAATGACTTCCTCTCTCCCCATCTTTTCTCACTGCCCAGAGATGGTGCCCCACTTTGTAGGTTTGGAGAACCAGTAAGTGATATTTTCCCTAGAAACATGTTGCTTTTCATGGGAAGTTGAAGATTTACTGTGTTAACCAGAAAGCAAGTTCTGTTGAGGCAAAGCCCAAAGAGATTTTAGGCTGTGGCAGCTGCATGTGTGATTTTGTGTAACCAAAGTGAAAAGTCAAATGAGCAGGTGTTCTGACCTGCTGCAATCTGCATGCACTGCAAGCTGAGTTGCCTGAGCATCACAGGAATATCTGAAACCTGTGTAGAATGGCACTGAGGTGAGGCTACAGCAGCTGTAAAAGCTGTGTTTTGGCTTTTGGCCATCTTCTAAACATAAACAGCAGAACAACTCATCCATCTCCAGGATCAGGAATGGGTGTGCTAGTTAGCCTCGACTTAAACCTTGTGGGTTTAAATTGGCTTTATAGCCAAATACACTCAGATTGAGGTCAGACAACGTACTGGCAGGTTCTGCAGGCAGGCTGAATCTTTTATTTTTATAAAACTCACTGGAATCCATTTGCAACAACAGATGCCGTGGAGTGCATCTGCCTGATCGTTCGCCACTGATAATAGAGCTGGAGATAGCTCAGTGAGCCTCTTCATCATGAATTTCTATTTTCTTTTATAGTCTTAAATACTCTCACTGCCTTTATCTTAGAAAACACATTGCACTTTAGTTTCTGTTTCACTGCTTTTCGAACACTGCTATTTTTAAGGGGCTATTACTTTTCCCCTTTGCTAAGTTCAGCTCCTAATTCCTAAACAAGAAAAGGTATAACTCAATAAACTAAACCCACTTTTTTACTTTGTCATTCATATGACTTTGGAAAGCAGTAAGCTGCAGATACTTTTGGGTTTCGTTTGTTTCAACCTGCAGTGAAAATCAACCACTTTCCTGTATTTGATTCTATGATTTTTTTTTTTTTTTTTTTTTTTTTTTTTTTTTTTTTTTTTTGCATTGTTTACAAGAAAAGGACACTTGAACATTTGCAGTCAGTAAATGCTGGCAAGCAGCTAGCTGTGCAGAGATTTTCCCTACTTTTCAAATTTTTATGTTTGGCATTACTTGAAAAGGGCATTCTTCTCTTACAGAATGCATTAAATTGGGATATAACTTTGGTTTCCCTCTGCAGAAATCCTGTTCTAACCCTATTAATTTTGGGTACATCCTTATGCACACCAGATATTGTTCCTGTGTCTTTATTTCATCACCGAGATTGGTCCATTTGATGAACTTATCTTCAGAGAAGCTGAGAAATAAGATTACATGGGCTTGATTCAGTTTGACAAGCAGCAGCAGATTTGCATTTGCTTTGCACTGATGTGCTGCCTTTCCCCACTCAGTAGTAGAACCACTCCTGTGCTGTGAGTAGAACCTCCCCCTGCTTTCATTCACAGTCTAAACAGATGTTTGGCGAGATGTTTAGCATCTGAAATGATTCGTCTGCTCAGATCCTTGCATTTATTTACTTTATATTACTTGAGCGTTTGGGGGTTGGTTTGGTTTTGGGTTTTTTGAGCTGTGTTATGAAGAGAAAAACTTCGGTGTCCCATTGTGAGCTTGTCATCTTCAAGCTGCAGCTCCTGCCCAACAATAGGGCAGTGAACAATGGTCCATCAGAGCTGCAGGAAGCAATTCAAAATGTATTGGGTGATGAAGAGCAAATGTACTCTCGTCACCACAACTACATGGAAGATGCTCTAAATTTTATGACAAATCTTCTGCAACAGTCCAGCTGCAAGAGAAATATCATATGGAAGAGCAGAAATAGAAAGCCTTCATCCATCAGCAGTGTCTCTTTGATGGCTTTTTTCTTTCTTTCTTTTTTCACATTTAGTCAGATAAATGGATATATTCCCCACGACAAGGTCAATGGTACACATTTTGCTTGCAGTAGCTACACCAGAATCATCATGTTTGTGTAGGTGAGCACCGGCCTCTGTCACACCAAATACCAAGAACACAGGGGTGTGGTTTTTTTAGATCTCTATATTAGCAATACACCATATTTTGGTATAGTGTATTTCCAGAATGAACAGTGTTTCAGGTTCATAGACACTTGAGTTGTAGAGGCAGATTTCCCGTCTTTCTTTGGCTTTGCATGCTGCAGTAGGTCTGTAATTTATTTGTAATTCCTTAAAGATAACATTATTAGTGTTTAGTGCTGGAGAATGACCACAGTGGTTAGGCCTGCAGGTGAAATCAATGCCAGGCAGAACACTAAGTCTCATTAATCTAATTCTGCACCTAAACTGATGGGATGTTCAAAAGTGTGATGGATAAGTTGGAAAGTAAACTAAGGAGAAACATCTCTTTGGTTTATGAAAGGGCTGGATAAAGGGCAATAGAAATGAGAACATGCAGGCTGGAATATAGCAGCTAAAATAGTGTAGTACTGATTGGTGTTTATGTGCATACCTGGCATAGATAATTAATTCATTCAGAAATGTTTGCTAGAGAAAGGATAGCATAATCAACAGGAAAATGCATGAACTGACATCTGAGAAACTGATTACATGTCTATGAAACAACTGATGACTTGTTTGGACCTGCTTGCTGGATGTCTGGTGATGTTTTGAACTAATTCACTAAGGAACATCTGAACTCATTACTCACTGAACTAATTCACCTGACTGGTAAATTTGGACTTGAGCTGTGGCTGTTGGTGGGAACAGACCCAGGGAAACAAGGGATGATGGATGAATGCTGGGGAGTACTTTGAATTACTATTGCCTAATGGACGAAGAACTAATTATGGACACAGGTAGAGCTATGAATGGTTCTTGTAGTAAAAGTTTGGGGAGGTGAACACTCTTGTAGAAGGAGCAGCTGCAAAGCAAATTTGATCAAATCTTGGGTTGTTCTGCCCCATAGTTCTATGCTAGTGAGTCATGCTTGAAGCACATCTGGGAAATTTATGTTTACTTGTCAGTCACAGAGTTATGAAAGTTGAGGAACGTAGATGCAGTAAAGTTACTTAAAGAATTCATAAGGCTGCTTGAATTTCACCCATTGTATTTTTCTGGGTGTTGGGGAGAGAAAAAGAATCTATATGTTCTTCCATTACAGTTTCTGGTAGAAAGGTGTTTCTTTCAGCACAGGTGGAGAGAAAAAACACTCTTTGGTTTTTGATAACCAGACAATTACCTCCCTTTCTACTGCAAATCTTTCTGGTTTGAGGGAACAATATTTCCTGGAATGAAAGTAATAGTGCTGGTTTGAAAAGTACATTATAAGCCACAATAGCTTTCCCACTGCATTCTTGTTTATGTCTCTGCTATTGTATTTTAGTGTTTCTCTGAAATGAACAAGATGTGTCTTTTCCTTGTTTCAGTTTTCCAACAAGTGTATTGTGTCAGGTCACTAAATACAGTGTATTTACAACCATTACTAACAAATCAGATTAAATGGGCCGTGATTCTTTGGTTCTTGGTTTAATCAAGCACTTCATATATTTTTTCCAAAAGCAGGAATAGATCTCAATTATATAACTATTCTTCCCCAGAATTCTATGGAAAAGCTCTTTTTTTTCAAACCTTGGTAAGAAAAATAGTAGCAATACTGTTCTGAGCTTCTGTATAAGCTCCTTCTTGTTGTTCCTTGCTGTCACTCCAAAAGATTCATACATTTTTAGTAGTAGAATACGAATATAAATCTCTAAATATGTGCTTTATTAGTATAGACAAATAAATAAATGAATTGCCCTAAAAATTGAAAGTGCCCCTTGGGATTCACTGAGCCGTTCACAACCTAAGCTTGACAGGCAATGATTTACCAGACTATCTATAATTTTTATTTGAAAAACAAGGACAATTAAAAATAGTATGAGGCATTTTGGTCATGAATTATTCTGACCAGAATTGTAACTAGAATTTTATTCTAATGCCTAAATGAAATATCTCCCTGTATATCCAGTGAGTTTCATTATGGCTTCAGTTTTATTACCTCACTTTGAGAGATTTAATCCTTTTCTTGGAAATGCATTACTCTTCAGAAAGTACAAATAAAAATGAAATACAGCAATTTATTTTTTTGGGGAGGGGAAGAATAACAGAAGCGAAGGAATCAACTTTTATATTTAAGATGACTAAACTTTTATGGCATTATTTTATTGAGGTGCTCTTAGCATTGCAACAGCTTTTTGAAAATTCAGGAAGGGCAAAGTTTAGAGGCTTTTGTAGAGGCTACAGCCTTGGTACCATGGTAACCTTTTTCCACCTCAGCAGCATTATCAGTAGTGCAGTGGCTGTGGTGGGTTCCTTGGAGTGTCCAGGTGACCTGGATGCACCACAGAGGAATTTTCTGTTGTCAAAAGAAAAGGGGCAGATGTGGGAACCTGTAGGTTCTGGGTGTGGGTTCGGCAATCACGGTGGGCGCCAGACTGTAGGTTACGGGGTGGCCGGGCGGAGGC
>NW_008236924.1:1674557-1675500 GCF_000691975.1 Corvus brachyrhynchos | reverse complement strand
CTTCAGTGGCCATACCATTGTTTTCTAGTTGTTCAGTAACTAAGACCTGGTATTTCAAAAGTGGCTTTCATTTCGATGTTGCCTGTAGTTTTCATATTCCCAAAATCTTTTGTCAGGCAATCATATTTACAATGCTTTTCTGTTTCATCTTCCCCAACAGGAATCCAGAATGCATCAGACAGACTGAATTCCTTCTTTCCAACCCAAGTCCCAGCACCTCACCTCAGCCACCTCTGTGCTTCGGACCCTCTTTGGATAAAAAGCACCAGCTCCTGGGATGAGGCAAAAGACAGAGAATTGCAGAAGGCCAAGTTCCTTCCAGTGACTCTTCACCAACAGCACAAACCAGGGGATTCCTCTTTTATCCCCACGTTGCTGTGAAGGGGCTGAGCCGCACGGTGGGACCAGGGAGCAGAGCAGTGGCACTGAGGCCCCAGGGCAGGGGGGCTCTGGTACAGCTCCAGGAGGTTTGAGATGGGAAAGGGCTACCTGGGAAGACAAATCTTGCTGGAGATGAGTGTTAATAGGCCCAGAATTTTCTTTGCCATGAAAGTCACCGTTCAAACAATTTAATAATTTTTGATTTTTGGGTAATCTGGCAAGTGTTTCTTTCCACTCTTCCTTCACTTTCTTGCTCCAGTTTTCATCAGTGTCTTGGCACTTATAAATCCAGCCTATTTCGTGTATGAAGGGTAAAGATTAATGGTACTGAATAGGTTTATCTTTTTAACAGTGCTGTCACAGGCTGAAGCATGTTACCCACAGTCTAAAACAAAATTGTGTTGTAGATATTTTCTGTCTGAAAATGAATTTGCTCTTTTGAAATGTGGATGGAAATAAAATTATTGTGTTGGTAGATGAAGATATATTTTTTAACTTGTTTTATTGCATTTGTGCAAACAAATGCAGCATGAGTCTTAAAATGTAACTCAAAAAGAGGAAA
>NW_008236924.1:1670027-1674276 GCF_000691975.1 Corvus brachyrhynchos | reverse complement strand
AAGAGAAAAGAAAAAAAGAAAAATGAAAAACAAAGGTAAGGACTGAGATGGAAACACAAAACAGAAGAGTGAAAAATGCCTGCAATGAAACCCAGTGGTAGAGTTTAGATGCAAAACACAGAAGGTCAGAATTTAAAAATTATTGGTGCTCAGCTGCTGTGTTTTGCTTTTTGAAGTCAAACAATTGACATGGAAAATGATGGGCAAAGTAAATTGATCTTCCTGCACACTAATGATGAAACTTATATGATAGATCCCTCTGAGAAAAAAAAAAAGAGGATTCTGAATATAAAGTAGTAGAAGAACTTTTCTTCTTGTAGTGCCTACAGAAAGTTATAGGAATGGAATAGGTTATAACTTCTTATATATGTGGCAGATGTTTGATTGAGACTGAGGCTGGAGTATCAAGGAAGAAAGAGTTTCAACTATTAATTAATTGTTTTCATTTAAAAACTAAAAAACCTAGAGGGGAATATAAAATCTCTGTCTACAGAGGAATTTCCAAGACAGGTACTCTGTGGTTAAACTCACAGGAAATGAAAAATCAATGGAAATTGCACATGAAGAACATATGGAAAAAGATGGGGCAAGTCTAAGCAAAGGAAATTAAATAATGCTAAAGGAAGCAGAACCACCTAGCATCATCCCTGTGTGTTCTGTAAAGGTGGCTCCTGCAGAAATTTCTTCAACCACTGCAGAGACAGAACTTCTCTTGAAAATGCTGCCCTGAGCCCTGACTGTGCCCCAGCTCAGAGCTGCCTGCAGAGTGTGGGGACAGGCACAAGCCAGAGTCACAGCCAGCCTGTATTTTCCCCAGCACATGCTATGGGTTCTGTGCATAAAACACAAGGGAAGATTTACCCCAGAAACCTTTACCTACCAGCTCTCTGCTTCTTACTTCCTGCAGTACATCCACTCCTCAAGATCTTCTCCTTCCTTTATTTAATTGTGGGTTTGTGTGGTTGTTTCTGCACTATGCAGAAGCTGACCTTCAGCACACCCTGACCTTCCCAGTGATGCTTTTAACACATGAAATACTTCTGAAATGTTTTCTCTCAGCCTCTTCTGGAAGAACCAGTGCTCAGACAGCTCAAGGAGAAGGTGCTGCTCACCAAAGCTCAGGCTGAAACAAACTGAAACTACCAAGAGATGTGAAAAATCTGGAGACCAGGACAGAATGTGGAAAAGACTTTCCAGGAGACAGATAACTGCAGAAATCACTATCAGTGAATAAGAAATTCGAAGTTTTCTGGTGACAAGGGAAAACCCTTTCCCCCTAATTTAAGGATTAGCAGCTTTGCATGTCTATTGCTGTTTCCTGCTCTTATGCAGATACTGCTCTGTGCCTGATCTTATTAATTCTGACAGCAGAAACCTTAACCGTGAGTTTCCAACCTTGGACTCCCTTGTCCTTACAGGATGGGAGGTCAATGAGGCAATAAAACTGCTAGTTAAAACATTGTTTAACACATTGTCATAAGTAAAAAACCAGCTTTTTTCCCTTTGGTATTGAGTGCTAAGCTGCTGATCGATGTCACCGATCTCCTATTACAAGGTGAGGTGAATGTCATGTGAAGTCAACCCCATTCCCTAGTGAGAACAGCAAGATTTTAGAAAGTTTCCACAGAGCAACCCAAGTCCAGGCTACTGCATGGGAGGTCCTTTGGGAAAGCCCTTCCTAAGGCTTTTAGTGTGAGCAAGAGGGATTGTAGCTGATGCTCAAAATCCCCCTTTGAATCAATGGATATAGAAACTGAAACCTGTTCTCTTGAGCTTGACCTTGGAAGATTACCCAAAGAAAAGGCCTTAAAAGTTTTCCCTAGTCCAAGGTCTTTTATGACCTCTTATTTTGGAAGAATTACTTGAACATTTCTAAAAGGTATCCCCCAACCCAGGGAGTGTTTAGCAATAATATCTCCTCACTGTACACAAAGCTCCTTTGCCACTCGCTCTTCCACCCAACTGCCTGGTCTCAGTTCCAGCTGTGTGGGCCCAGGTGGCTTCCTCCCATACTGATCTAAGCCTTTCTTCGATTATCTTACACACTTTAACTCCCTTTTCCCCACAGTTATTTCTCAGATTGACAGTGAGCCCTGACAGCAGGGCTGTGCTGGTGCTGGGGCTCAGTAGCAGCACTGAAGCCAAACACGCTGTCCCTGCACATCCCACTTGCAGCTGGGGCCACCACAGGTAGGGCCAGCAGCTGGTACAGGCAAAGAAAACCTCACATATGGCCTGGGCTCCAGGTACAAGCTTCATTTCTCGTCCATTTTTGCTCCTTGGCAGGATCTCCAGACTGATGCCAAACCCACAAGCCAGTTCAAGATTGCCCATACGTCCCATTATGAAGAGGTAAATACAATTTGTCAAAAATACAAGCTTAGGAGATTCTGGAGAGCTCCAGAAGCTCAGGTTTGTGTAGACAAAGCTTGGGAGAGCAGCCAGTGATGCTGTCTGCACTGGGGTGCTGCGGGGCCAGCAGCTGTGCCCGTGCTCTGCTGAGAAGCCCCTTCTCACAGCACCCACCCCTGCCCTCTGCCCGCAGCCTGGCAGCCAAAAACGAGTGCTGGGAAAGTCCTGCCTGTCAGCTCTGCTGCTCTGAACATGCACAGCACGGAAAGTTCTCCTCTGGTGCTGTGCTTAAGGTCTGCAGAAAGCTTTGACCTGTCAAAAGCAGCAGAAATGCAAAACATTTCTATTATTGTGCTTCGGAGGCCCAGTTCTGAGAGAGAGCAATCTCCTACTTAAGAGATTTTATTCTACTTTATAAAGCACACTTGGTGACAAAAAGTGTAATAAAACCCCAAAGTCCTAGTACAATATCTAACACTGCCTCTAAATGGATTTATTTATTTATTTGTTTGTTTGTTTATTTATTTATTAGAAGCAAGAGGAAGACATTAATCTGCTTAAAATGCAGAGCAGAGTCAGCTGTCAGTTATGGAAATAATATATCCATGTAATCTCCTTCTATCTCCCTTTTCTTTTTATTTTCAGAAGTAGTATCTTTTTCTTTCTTTTTTTGCAATCCGTTCTGCTGAGCTGCTCAGGCACAGGTCTCTATTTACAAGGCAAGTCCAACTGACAAGAATCCTGCTTCCAGATCCATAACTCTTCCCAGAAGTGCTTGGATATTGGTTCAGAAAGCAGGCAAGGAAATAAAAATAACGGCAGAAAAGTAACCTGAGTGATTTGGAAAAAAAAAGCATTCTCCACTGAGTGATCAATAATAATAATAAGAAAAATAAACAGGCCAAAAATAAAGGTATTGTTAATTAAATCTCCTGATTCTCTCTGCTCCAAACCTGGGAATTTATTTTGCAGCTCCATCACGCAAGTATTTCCTCTATGGAGACGTCCAGAAGGTTTCAAGTGGAGAATTAAATAGTTTTCTATAAGCTGCTAGAATCTACTACAAAATTATGTCCTTTTTGTAGGAATGTTGGTGGGATTTTTTTCTCCAATGTCTTAACAAGCCGGGGCTTAAGCTGAAGCTGCTCTTCAAGATGGGATTTGAGATTTGTCCTGCTCTGTCCCGTTTCTTTCAGCAGTGCCGGGAGGCAGGTGAAGGTGCTGGGATTGGTCCAGGCGCTCCCGCCTCGCATCCCGGGATTGCTCTGCGGATTCCTCAGCGCCACCTGCTGCCGCTGTCAAAGTTAAAGCCGGGAATCATTTTAATTAATTTATTGGGATGGGGTTTTTTAATTATTACTTCTATTTTCAATTACTGCAAAGGAAGTGATTCCTGGGGAACACAGGAGCAAACCTGCCGGGCAAGAAAGCAGCAGGGTCCGACTTCACAGCCCTGAGACTTGGATTTGTCAGCACTGCAGTGACACCTGGACCCTGATGTTATTCCCAGGCACAACACAGAGGGTTGCAAGCAGAGCCCAAGCAGCCAAGGGCCATCGCAGGTATGAAATACCCACTGCTCCACACCACAGTCCGTGCTGGGAGCTGTTTGTAGGAAGCAAGTAGAAATGGAAAGGTTTACTTCTTTATCCACTTAAATTAGAATCTGGGAGACTTGGGAAGAGGGCAGTGCTGACAGACCTTGGGAAGCTACAAAGCAGATAATTGGGTGACACAGACTTTATTTATATCTGAGATTCCCAGCTGGATAGGTATCCCAAACATCCCTGTCTGCCTGTCTATCACCAATGTACCCTGGGAATGCACAGTCAACAACAGAACAACTTATCATGCCTTTTCCCTTGTAACAATCTCAGTAATTCACAGGGGCTGGATA
>NW_008236924.1:1646925-1669945 GCF_000691975.1 Corvus brachyrhynchos | reverse complement strand
TTTCCCTACTGCCAGGCATTTGCATACATTCATCAGCCAGCTTGTATATGTGGGATGGGAGATGATTTAATGCTGCCAAGGAGGCTTAAGATGTGGATAAATGTTTTTATAAGGATTCTTAATACTGTCATGCCAAGATTTAGGAGGTCAAAGGCTTGTCCTAGGCATAATGACCGGCTGAAGCAATCCTGGAAACATCCCTGTCTAGGAGAGTTATATTTAAGAAAGATTTTAGAAAACAATATCTAGTCACAATATCTAGCAGAATAGAATTTCACTCTAATCATTTTAATCCAAATACAAAATCAAGTTTCTTGAGTGAATTTTCCCAATGCATCTGCAGTTTGAGCCTCCAAGTATTACAAAGCAGAATATTTGCACGTCTGATCTGCCTGGACACTGGCCCAAATTAGCTTTGTGCATGCCCTGGAGCTGCTGTTCTGCATACAGGATGGCAAGAGGGAATACCAGGAGTAGGAGTAGGAGGGTACATACCTGGGGCTAGGACAGATGTAAATTCAATAAGCATGGACAGTCTGTGGAAATGGAAAGCAAGTAGATTGATATTAATTGCTGGCAACGATTTAAATTTTGTGAAGAAATTACTTTTGCTGATATGAACTTTCTCAACTACAGTTTGAGTACAGATCTTGCCTGGCTTCTTTTGGGGAAAAAGAGAAGTGCAAAATCTTGGTAAATTAAAAAATGTCCTTAACTTACCACTGTACTTCCTCATGAAGAATATTTTTACTGATATAAGCCCTGAAGATTCAGGAAATCAACTGAAAGTCAAAATCACACCCTCAGGATTGTGTGCTTTGCAGTCTCTCTGTGTACATCTCTTCCTGATGTTCCACATCTGCTTGATCCTCCTTTCCAGCCCACCTTGCAGCCAGGCACAAGCACCCAAATCCAGCTGAATCCCAACACTTGAACTTAGCTAAGACCTCAAATGTTTTCCTGGATTAAAGTGGTGTCAGTGCCTCGAGGCTTTGAGAGAGGCAGCATCTTACTGCATGTGCATGATGCACTTGTTACAGAGATGTTTAATGCTTTGGAAATGCAAAGAAGCTCTGGTGATTTGAGAGATGCATGTCTGCTGTTAATGTGCTTTCTCAAGTCAGAGAGTTCCAGTTGTTTGTCTGAGGGGGATCCACAGCAGGTCCATGTTAATTAATTCAGTATTACAAGACAGAACAAGAACAAGAGGAATATCTACATTTCTCTACTGCACCCCACAAGAATTTCCCAGGAGAAATAACTACTGGCTTTACTAAAGTGATTCTTATGCTAGTAACCAACAGAAAGGATGTAAAGGAATCTGAGCCTCCTTATCAATGAATTTAACATTATAAGCAGGTACTTTTTCAAAAAAGTATTTACTTTTCCTACATCTGCATGGAGAGATACTTTGAATTAGAATAAGAGCCTGGTGCGTCAGCCCACCTGTGCAGGTTCATTTGCAGCATGAGAAGTGCAGACTCCCCTGCAGACACTCTGTGTGTTGGAGCTCAGCTGGGGCCACAGGGACCCACAACCTTTGCTTTTTCTTCTTAATTACTTGCCTTCTCTTCTCCAGGGCATTGCCCAGACATGTCTGGATTTAATTTCTTAACAAAGAGATTGTTTCGCTCACAGAAGTGTGGAAACCAAACTCTTGCTGTGGAGGCTGGAGTTTCTGTTGGGATTAAAGGATCTTGGCCGATTCACCCCTAAAGATCTAACCTATTGCCTCTTGCTACTGTATGATTTTTGTCAGGAAGAATTCACTTTCCAGTTGGCTTTGGCTTAGTGGATGTCTGTTGAATCAAAAGTATTTCTTAACATGTCACTTTGCTCTTCCCTATCCACAGTCCAGAGTGTCTCAATTTCCATTTCAAATACAGCTCAGATCTGACTAATCTTTTGCTTCTTCAACATTTTCAAGGAACTGTAAATTCCACTATTTAATTAATGGGTCAAAGAGGCTGAGCTGCCTTCATACAAAATAGAACCTTACAGTGATTAATTAAAATTGCTCTCACTGTTTCAGCTTGGTAGATAGATTTGAGCATGGCATATTCTGCTAGAGAGTGCAAAACAACGTGTGCTAAACTTAGAGAAGCAAAGGGAAATGTGATTATTACAAATGGGGGAACAATTTTTCCAGTATGCAGAGACTGATTTTTAAAGGACACTTTCAAGAGTTATGATGTACTTAAATTAAAGCCTTAATGTTCACTACCTTATGGTGTGTGCTGGCAGATGTCTCTGGGATCAGAGAGCTTTTAACCACACACAATTTTACCCTTTAAAGAAGAGGAGGAACAAAAATGCTATTTACATGCATTCTGCAGAGCAACAGTGCACCATGCAGTCTCCTCTGGTTCTTCTAGAAGCAGCCAAGTAATGAGAAGTAATTTCCAGAATTATGTTAACATGCTTCAAATATGCGGAAGGCAGCAAACAAATGAACAATATTAATTTTTTTATGCTATCAGACATATTAGGGAGAATTCTTTTGGTTTGTTGAAGGGACAAATGTCTTTCATTGGTCACTTATTTTAGACCTCTTTTCTGAAAATCTAAGATGTGGCATGACTGGAAAGAATATTGAAAGGATCCTGAATTTGAGGAAGAACAGGCTGATGTCTACTTGCTTGTTTACTTGATCAGGTAATATGCGCTTTGTTCTTTTTAATACAAACTTCAGCTTTTGTGTTGTGATAGCTTTGTAATTAAAATCACAATTTGGCTCATCTGTGTTTAAAGGACTTTGGGTTTTGCCTTGGTTCTCTCTCAGTGTCATAGCCATAATATACCACTGCCTAAAGAAGCATAAGTCTGAATGCATTACCTGTTTTCCTATCAAGATAAATGATCTGTTTTTTATCAAGATGTTCAGTTAGCAACTGGGGACCTAAGGCCAAAAACCTCAACAGATGCTTGCATGGAGAAATGAAGCTGGGATATTGTCCTGGTGATGTGGCTCTGGAAGTGATGGGAGGAAGTGCCTCCCTGGGAATTCACATCACTGTGCTCCCAGTGGCTCAGCACTCATGCCAGGGAGTGGACAGGAAGCACAAGATGCTGAAGTGGTGATGCCCACTGATGCTGTGCTCCATTTCTGGGTGCCTCGTGCAGCTTCTCATTTGTGACTGCAGCCAGCAAGGTGTATTACACGTTTTCTCCTGTTCAGTATAGGAGAAGTTCAGAGGTTTCCACCCTGTGCCCAGGTCTGGGACTGCACTTGTGATGGTTCTGACTTGGTGTGGCGAGAGAATGCCAATGTAGCTGCTAGGAATGAGGACAGCCAGCAAAATGGAATATTTTGAGTTGTTCTCAATTGTGCAGAGCTCTTATTTACTGTGTGGTTTAGTCTCTTGTACCTTTCTTTCAGTAAAACACATTATTTCATTCTTCAAAAACCTTCTCTAGCTCCCAATGAGAGGATTCCTCGGGAGAAACAGCAGGTGAAGTTCTGACAGTGGATAATAGAAGTCGTTTCCTTTGTGCATTTTAGAAACCTCAGCTTAACCTGTTTTCCTCCTTTCACGCACACTCACGCGTCCCGCCGATCTCGGATCCGCCCCTCGGTTAAAAGTTTAAATGCTGATCAGCAGGAGTTGGCTGTAATCACCGCATAAAGGCCACTGACAAACAGCTTTCCCAGTACGGATCCTGTACATGCTTTTCCCTTTCCACACTGTATTTAAATGTGGAATTAGCCCCACAAACCCCCCACTAATGTGAGATCCTGACCGCAGTGGCGCTGCCATCTGCTAAAAGATCAACAGTGCAACCCGAGGCATCAGTGACAGCAAAAGGTGGGATTGGGTTTGTGAATTGAATCCTCCTGCAGGCCATGGTGTGCTCAAGTCATATTTATTCCCCTTTGCTGCTGGATGCAGGCGTGCTGAGGGCAGCGGTGGGCGCTGCCCTGGGTGGGTGCTGCCCTCAGCACCACAAACACAAAGCCTGGAGGCTGGTTCCCTGCAGCAGCCAGCAGCCATTTCCATGACAACCAGCAAGCTGATTACTCAATTACAGCCTTCCTTCTAAAAAAGTGACATCAAGCCAAGGGGACAACACATCCTCAGCTTCCCGTGGTGCTTGACTTTCAAAGCACTGAGCTATGTTTAACTTCTTAATATACCTTGTGATTATGTTTGCCAACCTAGATCTGGATCTCCTTTTTTTTGTTGTTATTATCTTCATCATTATTTTGTTCCAGTTGTTCTTTGAAATGCCAAGAACGTGAAAAGCTACTTAAAACACACAGGTTTTTCTTGCTGCAGGAAAACATGCAGATGCAACCAACACCCAGTGAAAAACCTGACTGGCACGGGAGGACTGTGACAGATGCACTTTTCGGGGAGTGCTGGAGCCATGATCTATTTTGCAAAATGTGCCAAACCTGTTACGAGATACCTCAACAGAGCTACCCATGCTGCAGTCTCTCAAACTGAGTTTTCTCTTCATGCTGTGCAGGCTTTTCATACCTAATGTGCTCCTGCAGGTACCAGCATGCTCTTCTCAGAGCTGATGCATTTTTCATCCGTCTGCGTGAGCAGATTAGGGGATATTTTTCTGCAACTTAAGAAAGGAAAAAAGCTGAGCATACACTTGTGATACTGGCTTTTGTTGCTTTGTTTAGATCAGTTCAGATTTATAACATCAGCTGTGCACGAACTGAGGAATTTCTTTGTTTTTCATAAGGATACAATTGCAGTTATAACACCTTGGGCTGGTCAAGGTCTTCCTCATGGTGGACAAGAGAGAGCTGTACAGTGACAGACCTCCTGTACCAAGCAAAATGGAACAGCCAGGCTAAGCCAGGGAGGAAAATAGAAGCATGGAAGTAGAAAGTGGCTTTGCTGATGACCTTGCCTGGATTCATAGGATCATAGAATAGTTTATGTTGAAAAGGACACCCACAGGTCATCTCATCAAGCCCTCACTCAAAGCAGGGCCAAGTCCAAGGTTAGATCTACTTTCAGAGTTAATAGACTTTTTCCAGCCAGGGAAAAGGACAGCTCAGGGCCCTTTATAGCCAACTCTGGAGTATTTCCATGGGCAGAAATAGCCCAGGCTCTCTGGGCCACTGTTCCAAGGTTTAACACCCTCACTGCTCTCAGTCTGCTGTCTCACATGCTCCCTGCACAGTGATACTCTGCTGCAGGTCTGCTGGAACAGCCCATGGGAACATCTCTGCCTGACTTCTCATGACAGTGTTGCAGAATGAAGCTCTTTTCACATCTTCTGCCTTCCAAACTGCGTATCCAGCTTGAAGCAGCTCTTGGATTCTGGAGGAAGCTGTCCCAAAAGAGCAGTGTTATCTGAAGTGCTCACTCATGGTTCAGACAAAGAGGAAGGCATAGGATTTTAAGCCTATAACATGTAAAGGACCGGGTGCTGCTTTTTCTGTCCTGAGATAATGCCTGGGTTTGTTAGAGAAGTTTTTGCAAGTGATTTTCACTTCTCTCTGGAGGTGCCAAGGGGTTCTGGCTGTAAGGAGACTGTGTGACTCTGCAGAGACAGATTAGCAGGATGACTGACACCTTTCCAACAATTTCTTTACAATATTTCTCGTCTCTGAGTTTGGATCATCTCCCTAGACAACAAAACAGCCACTTCAACCCTCATGACCTAAGACTGAGGATTTGCTTATTATATCCTAACAAGGAACCTCCTCCCAGCTGTGTTTTCAATATTAATGCTGTAGGAAAAGGAAGAGCTGAAGATGTATTTGCCGAACAGTGGTATGGCAAGGCACCCCAAAGTGTCGGTTTCTTACAATATTCAGTTTCTCAGTACAGCTGATTAAACTTACATGGGTTTCAGTTTTCTAAACTACATCGCTTTCATTAATAAGAGAAGAAGAAAACCTTATTTCAGTCACTTTATTGGTACCTCTAGGAACACACTCCCAAGCTCTAGGATCACAGATTGTGAGGAGCTGGGAGCGTTTACCAAGAGAGTGATCTTCGTTGTCCCCTTTCCCCTAAGCATTCACCGCTGGCCATTATCAGGCATAGGTTAAAATTAGCCTGTTTACCTCATTTACCTGGTTTGGGGACAGAGCTGAGCAGCAGGTTTTCTGCAGGGGAAAGCTCTGAGCTCCTCTTGTCTATCAGAGTGGAAGAAGCTTCCCCATCCCTCCCCAAAGGGCAGAGCTTTATCCAAAGTCCAACCCATCCAATGAATCCTACAGAAGACAGATGGGTACGTGAGCCTTTCTGATTTCCCCAGATACTCTTAAATTGATTTGTGTGAAGTATAAACAGCAACAACATGGTGAGGAGAACAGAAAACCATAGCAAATGAACTGTTTCTATGCATTTGCTCATGCCTTGTCCCTCTTCAACATTTTTAAGCTAAACCATAGCCTTTCTCAGTGAAATGATTGACTAAAAATGCCTGATTATTTCAGCATTATTTGCTTTGCAAACTGACCCTGTTATTTTATTTTTTTAGCTGAAGAAAAGGTTTTCCAGTCACCTCATTTCAGCATGTGATGGAGATGTCAAACTGTGCAGATGAGGGAGCTGCCCTGCCAGGCATCTGTGGGAGAAGGTGCAGGGTGTGACTGGCACAGGTGTTTGTCAAGAATGCAGGGACAAGCTCAAAACACCAAATTGCTCTTTGTTGCTCCTCACTTAACGAGTCAGCTTCCCAGCCGGGCACACTCTAGAAAGGAGAGGTGGAAGGGATCAGCTGGAATATTACCTCAGCCGTGCTACAGAGTGACAGTAGAAACAAATGGGAATTTCAAAAAGGTAACAGATCTACATGGGGTGGAGGACATTCACTGACTTTGGGGCCTTATAAGATGTGTAAGTGCATGAGCTGGCTATTTGAATGATGCAATAAATGCAGCAAATATAATCTTGGTATTTAGCCCAGCTGTGATGAGCTGTACCTGGTCCCCTGACCTTCTTTTCCTTAAAAAGTCACTGAGAACCAGAGCTGAGAAATCAGATCTCACTAATAATGAACAAGTACTTGTGTGCTTTAGAGGACAGGTGTGTAACTAAGGTATAGGATCTGCAGTATTTTAGATGGGCTGTGCATGGCAGGGTGCCATCCTGTCTCCTCTCAGAGTCTCAGACACACATAAGGACATTTTTTTCAGAGCACTGGCAGGAAGCTAAAGAGAATTTAGGCTGGGATAGCTAAATTTCCATGTGATATATGTTTGCATCATTATATCTTGGGAGAACACTTCCTTTCAATTACTTGGGTTTGTGAGGACATGAAGTTTTTCCTCTCTGTCACTCCTGCATTTATCCCTTCCCTTCTCCACCCTCAGTGGCAGCTTCTTGCTGTGTAAAGGCGTCAAATTAAACAGACATCCCTTCCCTTTCTCCCACCACTATTTATTTTCCAAATGGTAATGGTGAATCACTTAAGGGATCCATTTTCTGTGCAACAGGGTTGTGCAGTTGCAAGTATTCTCAGCACATCATTATTTTCTCTCGTGGTCATAAAGCCATGCTTCTGAAGATGTCTCCTGGGGATGATCAAGCACGATGCTGGGTGAGATGAACAGAGGCCTCCATTTCCATTTATTCTCTCTAGGATTTATTTTATTTATATATTTGTATATTTTTGAGAACCTGGAGTTTAGACAGTTTAATAGACTGGAAAAATAATTGAGAGAATGATCCAAATATCTTTTCCCCCCTCTAGGGACACACAAACCATTTCATTGGAAATACAGAAGGTGGAGAAGTTTTCACTCTTTTCATTAGTGCTTTGGTTTTGTGATAACCATTGTAAAGGCAGAACTCAAAGAGAAGAAGTGACACCTGCTCTCACATGTGACAACCCTGTGTGCGGTGGGGCTTGTGCCAGGTAATGCAGACACGAATGCAGGAGACTGAACAGCTTTGCAGAGTAATGTCACTGCAGTTTGAAATGTGTGAGTGCTTGAATCTCCCAAACATGAGGTGTGGCTGCGTGGTGGGGTTAGAAAAGAGAAACAGCAGCACTGGAGGGACCACAATGGGTCAGCAGCTGTCACACAGCACAGCACTGAGCTTCACAAGCCCTCAAAATAGCTGAGAGACCTCAGTCTTCTATTTGATTTTAACTTTCCATCCTCCTTCATACCCCACCTCACATTTCTTGATCCATGAGCTCAAACACATCCACAAGTCATTAAAATCCTCTCCTTGGTCCACTACAAATGCACTGCATTTCAGTCAGTCTCTACTGCTCATGATGTCCATATGGGTTGGATTGGGATCTGGAGTCAGGCTTGGCTTTCCTGATTTATTAAATGAAGCAGTCCTTGTGTCAGTTGCACTCAGGTGCTGAATTTCATTCCAGTCTGTTGGGTAGTGAAAGAACAAATTCTTTGGCACTTTTACTGAAATATGTTCAGTGCACTTTCAGACACTCACTGGAATTGAGATTTTTCTTTACCGTGTAATTTATGATCAAGGGAACAGAGCCAATGACTAATTTATTTTACCAAATAAGTCTTTAGTCTTTCTACTTATGTGCAGGTAATATATGTTATTATTTCTATTTTAGAAGGGTGTGATTATTCTATAGTGCTTTCCAGCATTTATATCACCTTTGTTCTTCCCCAGGTGAAGAAAACACAGAACATCCGCTTGCAGAATTCCTGTACCTCCAATTTCCCATCATTTTCCCTAATTCAGGTGATATCAAAACAAAGTATAATGAAAATGGGAAGCCAGAAAATCCAGCCCTGTTTGGGGCTGTTGAGTTTCATTTTACAGCCTCATTACAGCTGTTGTCCTGACTATTAATTTGTTCTGTGTTGGGAGATTTTACTTTCTCTTGTTGAATGTTAAAACATTATTAGCAGCAAATGCCCTCCACAAACCTGGCACAACAATCCTGTCAGAGACAACAGATACTGGCAATGCTCTGACCTGTGTGATGTTCTGTGCTTCAGTTCCCTAAACCATGCAAATCAGCTGTCGCTCAGAACCTCTTCATTAGGCCCTCAGTAATTTCTGAAGCAAATGAAGAATCAACATCAGCCACTCCTAATTAGCAGACTTTTCTCCTGGGATATCTCACAGAAAGGGTAGAGGAAAGAAAGAAAAGAGGGAACATCCTCACCAGTTCAGTCGGAGCCTCAAAGAAGAATCTATTCATTTAGGACACCTACATGTGAATGAGCCCCCGTTGTGCTGGGGGGTGCACAGACACAGGATCTGTTGCAGGGGAAGCAATTAAAACATCAAGAGGACCTCAATAGTTACTTAAAGACCCCTAGGACTGGATGGATCCACAGCCAGCAAAAGAAGGTCCTGCCTCCAGCAAGCATGAGGGTGCTGAGATCAGTCATCTCTTTCCAGTGGTTTTATTCTATTTTTTATTACATTATGAGAATACAAATTAAGAAAAGCAAAGATGAGAGATCTGCTTCTCTATCCAATAGAGTGTTTTATATAGAAAGCTGAACAGGAACACTTAATCAAACTGCTCCATCTGTGTCAACACTTCTGATGGCTTGAGAAGGCGCCACTAATGCCTGGACATCCATCACACCTCTGTAACAGCAAGGTACCCCAAGGAATAATTCAGGTGCCTTCTCCCAGGATATTGCTCAGTGTAAAGTCAGTATTTTAATGGCTTGTCCAATGGGAATATTGCTTATGACAGTTTCATACAGCTGCGGTATTACTGCTATTTATCATCAAACCCCTCCGATGGCGCTGTGTCCTCGTGTTGCCCTTTCGTGCATTGGAATGCTTGGTCTCTATTTCCACTCTGTAGAATAGAGAGGGAGGAGAAGGTCAAATCCATGACCCTGGGGAGAATATCTTCACGACCAACATTTAGAAACCAAGATGAGATGCTTTGGATGACATCTTTGCTACCCTGTACATATTTTCCACAGCACTAGTCTGGCTACCATGGAGCAATCTAGATCCCAGACAATCTCATCTCTTGCTCAGAGTTTCAGCAGAGTGCCTTTGGCAGGACATTTGGGTTTAGCTCAACAGTTATTCAGGTACCTGGGCATGTAATCGATTTTTTTAGCTGTAGAGGTAGATGAAGTTTGTGAAGATCTAAGTGCAGAGGTTGCTAAATCTCTTTAACTGATGTCAGTGTCTGGGAAGAGTGCTCAGCATCTGCTGTAAAACATGCTCTTCAACAGTCTACCAATGTTTGGGAACAATGGGTTTATTTTAGTTCCTTTTGCTATGTTTATATAGCCTTTGCAACAACTTACACAAGTATAAGAGTCCTTATCCAGCGTTAAAATGTGTTCTCCACATTTTATAAAATGTCCGATGTTTTCTCGCTGTTTCTAAATTGTTCATCTCAAATGAAGGTTGATTTTCCAGTGATTCACTTCCAACTTTGACAGCGTATTTTCTGCCTATAGAGGTACTTCAGAGAGAAGTGAGGAAAAAAGGATTTTTAATGAAATAAAGGTACAATAAATATACCAGAACAATGCATTTTACAGCTATGTCTCCTGCCTTTCACTGGGAATGTCATCATCTGATATCATGGCAGTAAGATACAGAATTTGAGATCTGCCTTTACAAAACTGTGAGGAATTGGGTTGCTTCAGAAAACCTCCTAATGAACTGACATGACATTCCTTCCTTGTGGTTGTTTCTGCTACTGATTTTTCCACAAATTCTTCTTGGTGGGTTCTACTAGAAATGCCAGTTCTTTTCAGTTTGAGGAGAAGGAGAAAAAAAGATGATTATAAATAAAGGGGGAGGGGAAAATAAGAAAATATTTAATCCTCCTTAATGATAACTTCATTATATCTTCTCATTACAGTAATTGCAGGTTTAACTAACGATTCTCCCATTGTGCAAACTCTGGAGAGGCTGGGAATTTAATAAACAGTTAGAATAATACCACACAATGAAGGCAAAAGGTGAAATTGCTACTTGGATGCATCTCTTTCAGCTAAACTGTGCAGGATCAAGGGGTCACTCAGCAGAGATAATTGTTAATGTGGCTCCGAGGGACAGCCAGGCAGTCAGGCAGACAAACATCCCTGTGTTCTATTGGCTTGCCATTTGATTGCAACTTCAGTCCTTGATTACACTTCAGAAATTATAAATTGATTAATACTTAGACACTCGCTGAAATGGACAACAAGGAGGGCACACCAAAGCAAGGCCATTGCATTCACCTGCAGGTGACCTTCAGAGCAGGAGAATTTGCAGTTCTGTCGTGGTCCCATTTAGAGTTATTTCATTAAAGTCAAGACAGGAGCAGGATGAGCTCAGGCTCCAGGTGCTGCACAGGGAATCGAACAACAGGAGTTCAGTGCTGGCTCTGCAAAAGGTTTTGCTTTTGCTTAATCTGCAAAAGATTAAGTGGAAGGCACTTAATCTCTCCCTCCTTTCATTCATCATCTGTAAAGTGATGGCGAAAGGTTGCTTTCTACAAATCTGCCTGGGCAGAGCTTCTTGCAGCACAGAATCCATACACAAGACAGATTTTAGGCTGAGAAGAACCTTCTGAAACTTTCAAATTCCGCAGCCAGTAATAATGCAGCTGTTGCAAAGATGTGAAGACCTAGAGATCTTTTGTATCAGTATTGATTTACAGTTTCAAGACCAGGGCGTATGATCAAGTCTGAAGCTACCTCAAAACATAGACACCAATTTAATTTCAGCAGCAGCTGGCTGGCAAGAAAGATGTCATTACCAAACAATTTGTTTAAATCAGAAAACTTTCATACCTCTTTTTCCTGTCTTTTTTTTTTGTCTGGTGCTTTGGTGTGCATTCCTGGAAGCATGAAAGCAAACCAAGATGGAACATCATCGAGAACAAGTATTCCATTACATTTCACTTGTTTCTCTGTATCATTACATAGTATTTATTTGCTTATTTTTGTACTATCTTCTAGTAACCAACATTTGAAGTTTTAAACACCTTTTAGCTTTTTTAATTTATCAAAAATGTGAACTTCCATCACAGTATCTCTCATAGGCGTGGTTAGAGACTTTTCTGTCCCAAACACACCTAGCCCCAAATTGTTCTATCTGTTCACAATCAAAACTAGTAATGAATAGCATACCTTATTCTTCTTTCTGAACTTGCTCAAGGAATCATTGCTATTTTACATAAATTACAGTTCGATATTAAAAAACAGTGCACTGAGGTTTAAATATTGCTCCCCCAGCTGGAAAAGTACATTTAATTTGCAGTGGGTTAAGGTCTGCATAAAATTAAATACTGAAACATTCATTAGGCTCTTCTGGCTAGCATATAATTCTGCCCAGTCATGTTGAAAGAGCATCACTGTTATCAAGAGGCAGATGCAGTCATCCCTGCTGTATGGGGAGTGTTAAAAAGAGACCCTTGATTAAAGGGTGACTCACAAGAAACGCTTGGGGAGAAATCTTGAGGGTGATAAAATCACCACAGAGAGTCTGGGTGCATAACAATAGGGTAGGCACAAAGCATCCTCCTCCCCAGCGAGAGCTGTATTCAAGGTGACGATTTTTCTTGTGGCCCGGATCCCAGCTGCAAGGCAACATCTTGGCAGGTCCAATGGATGACACACAGTGATGAAAATCCTTTAAGTTCATCTTCTGATTTCACCTCTTCTTTTATCTCTGAGCCTCGAAACTTGCATTGTCTACAGTAAGGTGACTTCAGGACAAGTGACAAGTAATTAGGTGTTTGGATACTAAAACCTGATTTATTACTGGCCTTTCTGCGTACTGCAGGGCAACGTGTGGGAATGCCAGAGCATCCCAGGGAGTTGGTAGCTACATCTAAGCAATACAGAGATCCTGGCCCCCGGAGGAGGAGGAACACATCTGTGAGTGATAACGCATATCTCTACCATCACCAGCACCCTTCAGTCCAAGGCTGGGGGAAAGCTTTTATCTGGGGAATAATCCTTCAGATACTGGCGTGGCTGGACAGTGAGGAGAGCCTGGAGGGGGAGACCTCACAGTGAAACCTCTCCTGTTTAAAACAAAGGCTCTTTGCTCCAGGACTGATGGCCAGGGCACCCTCTTTCCTTCCAACATGTCACACCTAGTCTAGGAGTTTGTGCTCCTGCGTTTTGCCTGCATTCCTTGCCTTCAGATTTTCCAGCTTCCACTGCTCTGACTCTAACTCAAATTCCCTTTTCAGCTGTGACTCATAAGCACTTTGCAGTGATTTTGTAGCACAAACCCTTAAAATGATTAAAATCTCTGGAAAATCACCACCTAAAGTTGAATGAAGCTTACAGCCACAACCCTAGGGAGGGGATTACCCAGTAGGGTCTTCAGCTAGACAGGTTCTTTGAATATGGGTATTTTTGATGCAGTTTATGTTAGAGAACTCTGAAAATCTTCTGAGCAGAAATTTAGGTATACACTTGCTAGAAACTGACACTGTAAACTTTTCTTTCAGGGAGACTGATGTGCTTGTTTAAGAAATCTCTGTAGAAAATTAAAGCAAAAGTAATTTTCAACAGAGGATAAGAAACAATGAGGAATAAATCAAATTTGGTGACAATTGGTTGCTCAGTAGCTGAGTGAGATCACAGCAGGTCTGTGCTTTATGGCCCTCTGGAAACTTACTCAGCCCAGTACCAACCACTCTGAATCAGGAGGAGATCCCATCTCAGCACAAGAAAGTTGTATGAACTGGATCCTTCTCCCTTTAAACACAGGCACTGGCTCTTGTGTCATGCTGGCTGCAGAAGATATTTATGGCATTGCTCATGTGTTTTTGGGAGAATGCAAGGAGCATAGCCCATAGCAGTGGAAAGGCAAAGGGTCTCCCCAGGACTGAGTGCAGAAGACAAGAAATTCTATTATCATGAGGGCGTGGTGCAGAGATGCCAGATTTCAGTGTTCGGTCTTGCTTTGGAAGCAGCATGGATTGTGTATTCTTGTTTTTCAGGACCCAGATGGGTCTGTCTTTGTGGTGTTGTTCTGGTCAGTACACCCTCACCAGCCCTGCCACATCTGGCCATGGGGAATTTATAATGGGGGGGAAATAAAAGATTGAAATTCCAACATAGACTTCTAACTTTCAACAGTGAGATCCTTTGGATGAGTTTGGGAAAACTCATCTCAGTGCCAACCCCAGGAGGATCCATTCAGGCCCCTTTGTTTCTTTCCCTCCTAGTGAACCCTGCAGACAAGCACTCAGCAATTAGTGTGATTTTGCGCCCTAATTACACCATATTATTGCTATCTTTATGAAAAATAGACCTGCTGCAAGTCTAGAATCAGTATTCCTCCTACACTTCTCCTTAAGCTACTTTCCCTGCAGGCGCACTCTCTCTTTACCTCGCTCTCTTCTCCCTGCTTTGCTGGTGGCTTTGGTTTAGACAGGAATATTTTTCTCTCAGTCACTGCTGAATGAAACCCGCTGCTTTTTGTGTCCTGTACTGAAAAGGAGAAATCTTCATCAAAAATACAGAGTGGCTCAGTGTGAGAGGACAGGTACAAACATTCCTGACAAAGCTACAGAATAAAAGGCAGGGAGAGGGGGAGGAAAAGATTTGCTGCTTTGCAAAGGATACTGTTTGGAGAAGATTGTGCCTGTGAACCACGTTGGCATGAGAGTGGATGTAAAAGATAGCAGCATGGGAGAGACAGAGGTAAAGGCATCTCTGTGTGTACTGGAATCCATGGGGAAAAGGGGGAATTTCCCAGTTCTGGAATTAGAAGATTAACTGGGCCTTAAATTTCCAAGAATGTAAAGGTATTAGCAGGAACAGAAAGGCATTCCCTTGATTCATATCCTTGTGTGTGGGGCTGCTCCTGTTCATGGATCCCATGGAAAGCTCTCACCTACAACAGGCAGGTGGAGAGCTGATGTCTCCACGTGCCATAAACACAACTCCAGGAGGTTTCAGGCTTGCTGCCCTTTTCCCACAGCACATGCCATGGGCCTAGCCAGGAATCTCTGATGTGCCTCTTCTGTGTCCAAGCTATTGCACAAATGTAAAAAATCTTCTAATTCTGGCCAGAGGGAATTTCCAGGTGGAAAGGAAGATGTCCAAGGAACCCAGATGCTCTGGCATGGCTGTGCAGAATGGGCTAAGTCAGAGCATGTCTGGGTGCTCTGCCTGGCAGAGCAGCTGTACCTGACTTTTTGGACCAGCAGCAGATCTGCTGAGCTGTGTTCATTGGCTCACCTTTGGCTTGGCAGCTCTCTGCATATTAATAACTGTAGATTCTCAGCTGGATTCTCAGTTCATTGCATAAGATATTATTTTTTTCCTCTCTCCAAATTCTGTTGTCCCCTTTCAAGATTCTCAGTTCATTGCATAAGATATTATTTTTTATCTCTCCAAATTCTGTTGTCCCCTTTCAGTATTTGAGGGGTGCTACCTGTCAGTCTGAACCCCTGAGACCCCAATGCTGCACACGTGGGAATGACCCTTCCTGCTCAGTCCCTGCAAGCCTCAAACACAAATTAATTACTCAGAACAATTGCTCCTGCCTTTATCTTGAAGTGTTCTTTGGTCTTGCAGAAAGGCTTGTGAATTCAGTGTGTTGTCCACTATTTTCAATCTATTTTAACCAATGCAATCACAGAAGTGGTCAGGGACAGGAAACATCTTTTTCTGGATTGTGGTGTAGTGCTAAAGGCTTTGATTCTCCACAGAGCTTCAAAGAGCTACTGGAATAGAAAGGATAGACCAAAAACAGCTTCTGCCAACATGAAAAGTTGAGCCATGAGACAACGATGCATTCTTAAAAATTTACTTCTCCAGGGATTTGCTTCTACAGCCCAGCTGTCAGTAGTATCTAGGCTGTAAAGTTAATCTGTAAAGGTAATTTAGGCACATCTGGATGGGTTGGTCATCAGTTCTTGCATCTGCAAAATACTGCAGAACTGCTGCTGGTTTTGAAGGAATTCAGCCAAGAGGTTGGGAAGCTTCTGCCATTTTATTGGCCAAAAATTGCAGTGTAACAATAGCTCTGTGCCTTGCAAAACATATGTTAGGAAAGTTACTAACATCACTTTCATATTTCCCCCTTGCAATTAGTTTCCTCAGTGTAAGTGAAACCCTGAGAAAAATCAGCCTTTCCTGAAGGGATATCTGGGTACTTTTCAATGCTTTTCCAGAGGGAAGCTGAGTAGTAAATGTTGTATTTTGTTTTCCAGATTTCAAATGCCCATCAAGCCTTTGAAAAGTGTGTTATTTAGCTCATTATTAATAATCTGGCTGTTAGCTTGGATTGCTAAATGAATCTGCAGAAAAATAATGTGTGTACTCCAGTTCCTCAATGTTTAGACTCATCCAAGCGTTTAAGAACTGTCAAACAAAATACACTGTATTCAGGGGAGTGCATTCATTGAAAGATTAAATTAGGTACTGCAGTAAAGCCCCCCCATTGCAGTGGAGAGGCATTTCATGCTAACAAATAACTACAGCACTATTATAACAAGACCTAGAGGCATGTGATTTCAACTCACTGCACATCTTTGCTCTCTGGGTGCCTGTAATTTTTTTTTTCCCAGGCTGATGAAAGTGGTTGACATGGACAGAGTTGTACCCTTAAACAGTTTTAAAAGATTTTGTAGTATTTCAAAGACTGTCTACAGAGTGGTTTCCCTGACCCATACCTGTGGTTTCCTTCCCATCTACTTCTTTTGAAGCACTGAGAAGTTGATATGTCTCAGGTCCTCTCAACTTTTGTGCCCAAAAAGTGCTCTCTCCCTGTGCTTCCTGATATGCTCCCCAGTTTTCATATCTTCATGGCTTTTTCATGTCTTTATTTGTGTTTTCCCAGCAGGCAACAAAGCCTAGATAACCTGTTCCACCTGTCTTTTTAAGGTAAAATCTGTGTGTCACCTCCTTTGAGACTTGGACACAATCCCTGCTTTTTTTCTCCTTATAAAACGGGAAATGAATTTTCTTTATCCTTTAAAATATGGTGTCTTTAAAGGAATATTACCTCCTTTCTTGCCTGTATTTCAGATCATAAACCAAAGCTCCCAGGAAAGCCAAAAGGAAAAAAAAGTCCAATTTATGGCCAGCCACAACTGTGCTTTCCAAGATGTGAATCTAACACAGCACTTTTCACGCTTGCCTAATATCCAGGGCTTGGTTTTCCAGCTCTGGCTGAACCCAGCAGAGTTACCCCTCTGTTGACATGCGGGTCCTAGAACAAGAAATAAACTTAAATGCTGCTGTAAAGGATGAGACAGCTTGTAAAAAATGTGGTATATTCAGCAATTCAACCACTGAGCACCAGCTAAACAAATATTCATGTGGAAGCAAAAGCGTCCTGACGTGGGGTTGTGTACTTTTGCCATCCTAAATACTCTACAAATGTCTCTGTGGGAAGTATCAAAGATGCCTTATAGTACCAGACAGGTTATGAAGATGGTTCTTTACCCAGTTGGATATAGTGGCTTGTGTGTAAATGTAGAAGGGTGAATAACAAACACTAAATAATTTATTCAAGGAATCTCTTAAGTTTTTTCCTGCAGCCCTGATTTGATGAATGTCTGTGCACACAGGGATTGTTGTGCCTGGCTGTTGTCATGCACTGAGAATCCAATGGTGACGTTTCAGAGCTCGATTGCTATTGATTCCAGGTCATTTAGGTCACTGGAAATGTTCCACTTCCTCCCCAGTGAAACTGAGACCAAAGAGATGCATTTCAAGATACCATATGCACCCCATATGCAGAACACCGAGATAATTGTGAGCATCTCAGGGCTTAAACTGGACTTACCAATATCAGTATAAACAGAAGCAGTGGTGGGGATTAAGCTGCTGTTCTGGGCCATATTCCAGCTGTAAAAAATACCAGGTTTCCTTCAGGAAACAGTGTTCAGGAATGCTGTATGTGCATCTGTTTTATGGGCAAAACCTTTGTCCTGTAGCACTGTACAAGTAAGGGAAGCTCTCAGCAGGCAGAGGCTGTATTTCATGCACTGAATCCAAAATACATTTGGGCAGCACAGTCCTACCCTGGCAGGAGGCTGCGTGCTGGCAGCAGCTATATGTGCCTTAGTGTTTGTCTGCATCAAGCTCTGACAAAGGAGCAGCCAGTGTAAACCAGAGATGAACAAAATTAAACTCTGTCAAGAATTCCCATCCCATCTATGTCAACAGCCAACCGTATTATTTTAGGGACTCCTCTTTCTCTCTGGCGTGAACAAGGTAATATTTCATAAATCAAGGCTTGGTTATCAAGTGAAATGCTCGTTTCTAACCACATGATGCTGAGGCTGCCAGGCTGTGACTGGAATGGCACACAAATAATGCCGGAGCAGCTGAGCCCCTGCAATCCCTGACGGTGGAGCATGGAAAGAGCCTGGTCCCTGAGGAGGATCAACCCCCAAAGCGTGTTTAGTCTGTGCTCTGGCATGGATTTGGAAAGGGTGACCTTATTTACCTTTCCACTGCAGTGGACTGAGCTCCTCTGATAGAAGCCAGCCCAACCTGCAGCACTCCCAAAGCTTTTCTGTAACATTAGAACAAAGGAGGTGAGCCAGCCGCAGTCTGTAGCCACCTAATTGAAAGTTTCTGAGCCTGTCAGGGCTGTGTTATCCCGGCTCTCTGGTGAAAACAGTATATTCCAAGTTTCCCCCAATTATAGCTACCCACAGCACCAGCAGCAGCTCCTGCAGCCGGGCTTGGTCCTCCCACACACCCGCTCCTCGCTGGGTTGGTGCCTCAGGATGGAGTTGCCTGGCAACAAGACTCTGCATCTTTGGGAGACAAAAGCTATTATTTCTGTCACACAGATGTGCTAATGTGATTATTGACTGGAGGGGGGCACAAACACAAGACAGGTCAGATTTCTGATACTTGAAAATTCCCAGGCAAGAGGATTTTAAGGGAGAAAGGCAGAGAACCTGAGGAAATGGCATCAAGGCAGAGGGAGGAGGCATGGAACTGCCAGGTACAGTGGGAGATAAGGTAAACCTGCTCATACTTTTTCTGGTAAAACAGTTTAATCCAAAAAAGTAACAACGAAAAGACTGGTTTGGTGTGTTTTAACTGATGAACTTTTACTGAGTCCCTCCTGGGTTCCTGCACCTGGTTTGGTGGCTGCAGAGAGCTGACCCCAGTACTTGGGGGTACTGAGCCTGCTGCTCTGGAAAAGCTGGTGGTACAACAACTGGGTGAACAGATGCTCAGCCAGTTCCAACCTTCCTGGCTAAACACTGCTGACAGAGATGTTCATTCCACCAGCTTCATGCCAATTTGGATCAAAACCAAATGGCAAAAAGAAATAGAAACTTTCTTTTTCCCATGCTGCCTGCTTTTCAATGTTTCTAACTCACTTTTTAAGTAGAACCAACCAAAAATCTCCACAGTGAACACCCCACTGTCCTTCCTCTGGGATTCTATGAAGCTGGCTTGTGTAATGCCTTTCTCTGTGCAGGTCTGTGGGAAGAGCTCTGGCTTCTCCTTGCTGGAGGTGTGGGATGCTGGATGCAGTCCCTGTGCCTGGTTTGCAACGTTGCAGCCCCGTGAAACTCCACCCTCTGGCACCGAGGAAAGCTGCTCGATGGCACACGGGGGTTTGGTCACTCTCAGGTGTTAAAGTGTTGTTCACACCTGCCCAGCTCATGCTGCCCCTGCTCCTGTGTTGTTGGGAGGTGTTTTGATCTGTGCAGAAGTCTTAGAACAAGTTATTTTTCATGGCTTTGCACATATTTGCACTCAAGTTAGCTTATATGAGGGCTAGGATTGCTTGTCCTATAAATGAGTAGCCTAGGGCTGAAACCAGTAAATGAAATGTAGGGTTTTATTTAAACTTCTGTGTGGATAGTTCTGTTTTTCTAAACTCAAGTGTTTCCACAAAAATCCGTGACGCAAAATGGATTCATTTTATTGCTGCAGAAGTCCTGACCCTGTAGCTGCACACTCCCTGTGAGTTGTGCTGTTGACTGCCTAACAAAGTCTGTTGCAGGCTACACACAGCTGAGGCTGACCCTGCTCCTTGCCTGGATTTCTCTCATCATTAGCGCTTTTTAAATGGGCAGGTAATTGACAATGCAACCAAAGTACCCAAACAACTATCAACGCAACGAGCAGGACTGCTTAAAACTGAAAGAAAGTCATTATTCACATCATGTTCGTGCTATTTTGGTGGGTTAGGAGCCTTGCAGTGACACTGCTGGTTTTGTTGCAGTTTCTCCTGCTTGCTATTTTTCTAGCATAAGTTGTGCTGCTCAGAGTAATGAGGCATGACAGGCACCACAGGAGCTGCCCTCTCGGGGAAAAGGATGGCCCAGTGCTGTTTCCCCAGTAAAGAGAATTCTAATGACCAGAGCATGAAAGGCAGTTTTCTGCTCTCTTAAAATGTGAATTAACAGGAGGGAGGTCAAGGCAGGAGTAACAAATGTCCCCTGATCCCTACCTGAAGCTTCAGTCACACCCAGAGCAAAATGCTGACTGTGTGAAGTGTTGAGGGCAATTATTTCTTTTCCTCTTTCCCAGAAAAATAATCTCAAATGTGTGAGAAATAGAGACAGGTGAAAAGTCTTTTTTTGGGGGGAAAAGAGCAGATTCCAGTATTTGTCTCCTTTCCAGAACGAAATGAAGACCTGTAGAAGAGCCTGTGAAAAACAAAATAAGGGGAGCACAACATAGCAGATTCCTGGGGTGTTTTCTTTGGCTCCTATTTTGTTTTGGCTTCCATTTCAATTTGGAATGGCTTGAAAAGGTGAAAATCTTTCCACTTTGTTGGAAAAAAACCCCCAAACTACAAAACCCTTGTCTTGAATGGAGGTATTTTTCTCCTGAATTTTCAGATAGGCCATCCAACCAAATGTAATTGGGAGAGTAAACATGCAGTTTATCCAGCCTGAAAGGTAAGTTTAAAAAGATCTCTTGAGCTCTGCATGAGGTACATATATGTATATATATATATATATAAATGCAGTAGTTGAATGGAAACGAGGTGTCTCAGCATTACACCCTGAAAAGTACCCTGTATGCATGTCTCCAAGTCTTAGAGAAATGCAATAAAAGGATCACTGCTGTAACTAAATTTCTATTCAGGAGAGGGATTTGGTTTTAATTTTTGCTTTTCCCCCCTAGCTGTAACTGTGGCTTGAGTGCTAGGATGTGAAAGAACCTTCAGATCAGATACTGGGGTTTTCAGTGGTGTGTGTCTCTGGGAGTGGTAGGTGAAATGGAAAATAATAGAGGAGCTCAGTTAAAAAATAAAAGAGGGTGGATTTTTTCATAAGTTAGAAATTGAAGGTTGGAGCCCTAAGAGGGAAGTAGAAAACATACCTGCCCTTAATGAAATATTTAAGTAGAAGGATTGAACTCGAGACATGCTTCTATCCAGCAGTGAAAGAAGCTGAGAATCCCTGCTGAAGGGCTGCATCTGTTATGAAAATCATCTTCCAGCCATGGCTTCAGTCTCTTTTGCAGGAAATCAATTCCTTGGTGAAGCTACTTCTCACTTACAGTGTAAGATACAATAATAGACTAGGAGAAAAATGCAGTTTTGGCACCTTTTGGCTTAACCTACTTGAAAATGAACTTCTCCAGATTCTGAAATGAGCAAACTTCTCTGCAAGAAGGGTTGCAAGGGGAAGCCAATCTGTTTGTAGAGCAGTGATGAAGTGTGATAAATTCAGATCTCAACATTTTTGGTTTATTATAAGGTTGTCACTCAGGCAAACTTCTCATTCTCCTTAATAATCATCGTGCTTTGATGGGAACTGAGCACAGGCCTCAGGATTTGTCCATATAGCCTAACAAATCCTCACAAATATTGATTAAAACTGGAGTGAAGGTAGCAGGAACAGCCAAAGCTGACTGCCTAATGCAGTGATTTATTACACACACTATGTTTTTCCTTTGGCTGGTGTGCACACAGGCTCCCAACACCAGCCCTGAATTAAAGGAATTATTCCGTGCAGCCACTCAACAAATTCTGACTGATGCAAATACTTCTCACTGAAGGAACTGAGTCACAATTTCACAAACAAACCTTTTTCCAGCTTTAATTGCTTAAAAGGAAGAAAAAAAAAAAAAAAGAAAGAAAAAAAAAGGAACATTTGAACATTATTTCTACTGGCGCCATCTGGTGATTTCCCGGCAAGGGCTCAGGCTCCCCAGCCAAATGCCACAACCAGCAGTTCCTCCTCAAAGTGTTCCTGTACGTGCTCCCCCAGAAGTTTCTGCCAGTCTGAAATACAGGGAGATAATTCCAGCTTTATAACTACTCACTTACTGCGGAGAAATATAAGTGGAATTCGGTTCTGTGCCATTAGTCCTCTCTCTCCCCTACTTATCTCAGTGCCTCTTCCTAAATCTGATGTATAAAGATCAGCACATCCCTTCCTGAGGGGCTGTTAACATTCTTGGCATATATGAGCTGGAAAACAGCATTGGGGAGGATTAATCCATTCCAGTCCATCCAGCAAAGCAGAGCCCAGCTCCTAGTTTTCCAGACCCATGCTCCTACCACCAGAGCATATTTGCTGTAATAATCTAATCTCTCCCACCATTAATTCTGCACCAGTTTCTCTGTTTTGGTAATAAAATCAAATGCCAGCCTTGCTGTAAGGAGGATGGACTCAGAGATATCCTGCTTTTAAAGCAGCCAGAAGTGTTGTGGCTTTTATTTCATGGAGGTACTGGGACAGCTGTACCTCTTTAGGCTCCCTCTGCTCTTCTCCAGGCAGGAAGTTCCCCTGCTCCCTCACTTCCCAATGAAGTTTGCGAAGAAATTAACAGGAAAGTTTACAACCTCTCTTCCTTTTACCTAAACATCCAGAGAAGTGGATGTTCAGGTAAGGAAGAGAGGCAGAAAGAGCAGTGACAGGATAGAGGAGGCTCCTTTACATCCCCTGCAGGCTCACAGAAATCAGGAAGGGCATGGAGAAGGCAAGGATGCATGGAACTTGGTGCTAGATGTTCTATCCTTAAAGCACGGGAAGAGTTTGGCCTCCCTTATAACAGTGTAAAAGAAGTGTTTGTCCAAAAGGAAGAAAAGATGCCCCAACAAATGATGACTTGATTATCTCTTGAAATAAATAAAATCTTCCTTACTTGGACCAACAGAATGGTGTGCAGACATTGATGTAGGTTTTGCTTTGGGTTTCCTGCTGGGGGAAATTC
>NW_008236924.1:1624735-1646913 GCF_000691975.1 Corvus brachyrhynchos | reverse complement strand
CATTTCCACACTAGGACAAGGAAAACCACCCCATGGGCAGGAATCCGGGAGCTGGGATGTCCTGGGCACATTACGTACTCCAGGATGTCCTGTGGATCTTCTTCTGTAATTTCATCACAGAAAAGCAAGTTAGAGGGAGGTAATTTTCAACAAGCCCATCAGCATAAAGAGATGCAATGTCTAGACACCTACCTAGGATCAGTACAAAATTCAGGATAAGGAATTCAAGGAGAACTTGGCTCATAATGGAAATGTGGAGTAGCAGACTTCTGCATGGATTTCAAGTGTAATTCAGCATATTTTGCCCTGCTGTGGCAGACACCTTTTCTCGCAAGTGCGTAACTGGCATCTTCTCTGTTCTTTTGCCATGAGCTTCACTCCTACAAATTTTCTTTTTTATTCCACTATCCACCAAAGAAGAGACATAAAGCACAGCCAGGATGGTTTCAAAATACCAAAGCTGGTATTTTAAGATAAGATCAGCTGTTTCAGGCAGTCCTGGCATCACAAGTACTTATTTATTTTTTAAAAGAATACAATGTGTTTGTGTTGAATGCTGAAGCTTAGATTCTTCTATCATTTGTAGAAGGCTTTGTCACCAATAAATCTTTATATCATTGCATGGGTGATGGTGGAGCTTCAGTAACCTTTCACAGCACAGTATCAACCACCAAAATAACTTCATCCCAGGCACCTTCCTATATTCTTAAGAAGCTGAGCTAGCAAATGACAATATAACTTCTGGTTTTGTGCTTTTTTCGAGTTTTGAATATGTCCCAAAAATGGCTTTCCTTCTTAATTTAATTATAAATTTTAAATGAAAAACAATTTATCATTTAAGATGACTGGCAGTGTTCTTCAAAAGTGCATGGTAAGCTGCTTTTGGATACAGCATGTTGAAAAACGATGGAAAAGATTCATGTTGGTTCTTTTTTATTTTAATGACATGCAAATCATGGTTCCATTTTAGGTACTTGGAAATAAGTTCTACAAGTGCTTGATTATGTTTAATAGGGGCTATGCAAGTCCTATCCGGAGGCTGGAATGCAAGCCATAATATGCAGAAGGAATGGAAAGACTGATATAGAAGCAGAAATTAAGATCTTCTTTAGTGTTTCTGCTTTCTTTGATTTATTTAACCCTACTTATACAAAATGCAGTGCAGTTGGGAAGCTTGTTTCTAGATAAGAAACCCTTTTCCTCTTCAGCAGTTCTTTTCCTCTGCAGCAGGACAATTCATCTAAACTGGCTTCAACACATTTTGATAAATGCAGCCATTTTCACACACACACAAAAAAGGAAATGGAAAAGTACAATGGTATTTAACACTTTTTAAAAAGTAATTCAATGTGCAGCTACTGTTTCTCTTCTAAAAACATCTGTGACTTTAGTCTGTGGGTCACAGGTGTGTGTGTACAAGGACAGTCATGTGCAGTTAAGCTCCACGGAACTCTGACAAATATTGTCCAGTCTGGGGACATTTACAATACAGCATTTTCATGACGATCATCATCATTATCTTCATCATCATCACAGGGAAATCATTGTTCCTAACCCACAAAAACGTGTTCTTCCACTTTGGTTTGGTGAGCAAGTGGGATTTTCAAGGGCAATCCAATCAGGCAGAAGCTCATGGCAAGGGTCAATTACATAAGCATTTAATTACACTTATATTAGCAGCCATCTCTCTGGTCTCTTTTGTGTCTGTGCCACAAACCAGCTCTACCACTGAGTCTTCTGCTGCTGCAGCTGAACCCTTGCTCACGTGTCAGCAGTTCTGCCAGCACCACGCTCCGGAGCAGCAGTGATGGCATTGTCTTCAGTTCCACATCGAAACAAATCCGAGTGGCAGAAGCCTGACATCCGCTGCACAATGGAATTCTTGGATTTTAACCAGCCCTCTCTGTGGGATCAGGATCATCAACCACAGCACAACTTTTCCTGTTAAGTGGGTGACATTCCTCCCAAGCCTTCTTTTATGGATTGAAACACTGGCAGAACTTTAAAAAGTGACAATGCAAGTCTTTGACATGTCCCTCATGCAGTATTACCCCAAGGCAAAAGCATCCCTTCAGGTGTCATTCCCAGTAACCTGCCAGTGTGCTATTTGGGCAGGGATCTCACTGATAAGTGCACCTCCATGTAAACCCAGGACACACAGTAATTAAGTATTAAAAAGAGAAAATCTTCCTCAGTCCAATTGCTTTTCATTGTTTATGCTCACTTTTAGCCAGTAGGCTCCAAACATTAATTCAAGAGAATGGTTCTTCCCAAAAGGGGGTGGGAAGGCCATGAATAAATGCCCATTTGCTGTTTGCAGGGCTAAGTGGTATTTCCCAAGGAGATCGTTCTGCAGCAGCACAGGGACTCAGTTAATTACCCCTGTCTTCTACAATAAAGCCACTCTCCTAATCTGGAGAGCAGCTCTGGGGGCCACTGCAGTATCCATTCACGTTGGTCATAACGGGGTGTGGAGTGGAGAGGGAGCCCAGCCCAAGTGTTCAGCTGTGCCATGTGAAGACCCCATCCAATTTCACATAATAGCAGCCTGTAGAGCCTGAACAACTGAGTGCCTGACTGAGAAGCTCATTTGCATTTTAAATGAACCAGCTGATGCCTTTGGGCAATCTTGATGGTTAATAGCTTAGCAGTAAAACATACCATTCTTTTCTCCCCTCTAAAATAAACAAACAAATACATCTAGGGATCAGAGCATCTCTTCTCTGGGTAGATGCTTTATCTCTTGTATGAGGTCTGCATTTTAAAGGCACTCCTAGTGCTTTTAAGCACTTCTAAATCCCTAATATACATAGTGGCACTGGATCTTTTTCTTCCCTCATTAAAAACAAAAGAAAACAGCATCATACACACAAATACACATTTAAAAAAGCCTTTCAGAAACATCTTGGACTCCTTATCATGATCTCCACAGAGGACAACGCCGCACTGCCATCCTCTTGCCCAGGGAATACAGTTCAGTGTGAGTTAACACCTCAGTAATCCCTAGAGCTACTTAAAGTGAATTCCACTGGTAATGGGAGATGAATTGACTGCTAGCAGGTTTCCCCTCCATGCACCTTAGCTCTAAACAGGATCATTGTGATGGGGATTTAACTGCAAACACCCATCAGCCACATTAGGTGAGAGGAGCAAGCGCAGCTTTTTGTGATTAAACCTTCTCTGGGAGATGCCTGTGTTGATTTACAGTGGTTGCCCAGACACTGAGCTGAAGGTATTTCTGTTTGCTGCTCATCCTTGCTGCAGTTACGTTTTTAGATAGCGCTCATCCATCTTCCACTGGCCAAGTTCTCACCCTGTAGCTCCTCTCCACAGCCTGTATCCTGTTTCTGATTTGCTGCCATTCCCGTCAAGGACATCTGTGTTGCAGATGAGTCGTAGGACAAAGAAGCATCAAACTACCTTCTACTTCTAAATGTAGTGACCATGACCAGGAGGGATTGAAGAACTGCTGAGTGAAGATAATAAGAAATTTCACATTTTGCTGTTAGTCCAACACTCAAAGCAAGCTGGAGAGGAATTCTTTTGCGAACAAATGATTATAGATACACATATAGCTATGGCTGGTCAGATGATGGCAGCTATACATCTTTAAAAATCCCTGCTGCCTCCAACTCCCTCAGGAAAGATGCAGGTTTAGGAATATAACACAGATCACCTGTGTGCAGACTGAACGGTACCAGATGATGGAGAGGGAATTAAAGGAAATTGTGATGTTTCCTCTGGGAGCAACAAGAGCAAGTTGCACAGCTCTCCAGAGAATTAGATGATAAAAAGCAGGAAGAGGGGATTCCAGCTTGCCAGATGGGTTACATGGTTCCTTTGCAGGCCCCCCTCGGGGCTGGTCCCATCCCTTGAGCCAGCTCTTTGGAAACCTGCTGCCATAAATGTCTCCCTCCAAGCATCTGAGGGCAAAGGAAGCATTCTGAAAGATGTTGTTCTGAATTCCCTGTGCTGCACTCAAGTGATTTCTCTAGCGTTTCACACTCTGAAAGGCAAATGTCAGCACAGTGATTTCTCCAACAGCCACTGCAGAAGACTGAGCTGACACCCTTTCAAGCTTGTCCAAAGAGCACATGCAAGCAAGTTCTGTGCCTTATGGCAGAGACACCATTGCTGTGTGCTGCTGAAATGAGAGGCTTTGGTCAGGCTGCGTGACAGGAAACTGAGTGGGAAAATGTTGGCTTCGGTTTCACTGGAGCCTCCCACAGCAGATGGGTCGAACATTTTAATAAGTCTTCTGAGCAGATGAGCTAAATGTTTTAGACCACATAAGTGCTGATTAGAGAGGCCTTGTGTGTGTCCCCATGCTAACATGTCAACTCTGCCAAAGCAAGAAATACAAGGTTGCTGTAGTAACAGAATTCAAGTGGCAAGAGAGAAGTCGGTGGAGGGTGAAGAAAGGCTTTGAAAGGGTAAAGCTCAAACCCACCTCTTGGTTTCTGGCTTTCTATGGAGATGGGCTGAAACAGAATGGGAGATCAGATGCAGATTTAAGAGGCTAAAATTGCTTATACAGCCAAAGAGAGGTTGATAAGAGGCAAGGACTGGTGGAAACTAGATGTGTGACCTGTAAGGAGAGGAGTTTACAAGAGACCTATCTCCAGACAGTCTTGCAACTTCTCTTCCCCCAAAGTATATTATTTAGTGGAGATGCCAGATTGGGAACAGCACTAGGAGCCCAGAATGTGCTAGTCTTGAAAACCAGCTTTAGCAAGAGAAGGAGGAAATAGTCTGTTTGTTTACTGGAAAGCTCTCCCAGGGCAGCAACACTCTGCAATATTGATTAGGAATAAAGGGAACACATAAAATGGGTATTAATTTGTAAGACAAAGCTTAAATGTTTTCCAAGATTATTATGTGGCAGAGTTACTTGTAGCTGGTTCTTTGCGACTTGGGAGTGGCTCCTGTGTCCCCCTGCATTGTCTTCACTGTGCTCTCCCCAAACTCCTTGCACTCACGCGCAGGGACAGCCCAGGCAAGACCACAACTTTGGATTTTTTCCAATTACTACTGATCTGTAGAAGCTGCAGCATATCCACCCACGGTGTGAGGATGCAATGGCACTGGGATCCAGGCAGGAGTGTTTGTGTGGGCGGATGATGAGAGGACAGAGAACAACCTATTACTCACCCACAAACGAGAGTCTGATGGGATGTGATCTGAGAAAACAAAATCCTTGAGGAAGTGACGGAATATCAAAATTGAGCATTGGAATGAAAGGTTATAAGCCATTTTTCTTTGGTGCTTTTTCCTCCGTGGGACAGAAACAAATGGTTCAGAGTCCCCTATGAAGTTGTCAGTTAAAGACAGAAGAAACACACCAGAATGGAATTAGACCTCATGGGCCCAACTCAGTGTTCAGCTGAGGATTGTAAATTAACAGCAACCTTTGGTCCTGGAATCCGAGTCCTCACCGAGGCAAGAAACCAAAAATAGAATCTCAGAGAAGTTGGATCAGCACATCCACTCGCAAGCAACACTTGGGGCAAAATAAAGAGCATTTAACTGAATCATTGCACTTGGGAGTCAGTTGGAGGGAGACATCTGGTAACTTCTCTCCTTAAAATCCACAACCTCTCCCCTGTCCCCTGGGGCCTGCAGAGCTGGTGTCCCTTTCCTGCAGGGGAAAGTTCTCTTTCTCAATTCTCCCTTTCTCTCCCAATTCATTTTTTGATCAGGAAGGTGGCAATTGAAGGAGATGTTCATCTCAGCTGTGGAAATGTTCCTGACAGAGTAGTATCACACGCATTTGTCAGTCCTGCTCTCAGCAGCTAAAGCAAAGAGGCTCCATCACTTTCGCTATGGCAACCACTCAGCGCACTTCAGTTAAACTTCACTTAACTTTTTTTCCCTTGGTGATATTCAGCTGGAATTGTCCTTCCCATGGTCAAAAAGCCCATAACATCCACTCTGAATTCTACGTGCATGGACAGAAATCAAAGGCTCAGCCAGCACAGCCACTTTGACACTGCAAACTGCCTAAATTAAAACATCTGTAGCGTCTGTACCTAGACAAATAAATCCAAATTAATTCAATCTTACAGAGGAAAGTTTGTTTATTCATTAAACAGAGTAAAATGGTGAGTCAATTTGTAGATACCTGGGCTGGAATCAGCCTTCTGACACTGCAGTGTGAAACCAGCAGCCCACGTTCAGAGCAAGCTAAGAAATCACACTCTTCCATCTTCCAGACAAACAAAGAAGGAAGGAATCAATTTTAAGGTGTGTCTTTCTTTTTTTGGGGGTGATGAGTCATTAAGGAACCTTCTTCAGAGTTCACCTTCTCCATCCCACTTCTGTGGGAGTCTCTTCCCAAATTTCTGAAGATAAGTAACTCTTCCTGCACTTCTGTGTCAACCCCCTCCTCCCTGCCTGTGCTGGCCCTGTGATCTGTCTTGTCTGCAAGACATTCCTTATCAGGGAATGACTAATGGCCCATTGATGTTGACTGGAAAATATCCCCAAACCTCATTATTATTGTCTTAGATGCCTGTCATCATGACCTGACCCTTTGGAGCCATCTTATGAAGAGGAGCTTGTAAACTTTCCTGCTACTGGTGAAACAGGAAAGAAATTTAGGAACTATTAGCCTTTGAGGCACAAATTAAAAGTAGTGGCATTTTTGTTAATTCTCTTAGAGTCATTGCATTTACTTCCTGCTCTGTTGTTGTTTAGTCTGTTTTTACTATTTATACATTTGAATGTCATAGGTTTGAATCTGATCCCAGTTACTTACAAATAATTCATGAGTAACCTTGGGGAAATCACAGGTGTGCTGGGGAGTTTAGATGAAATCATAATTTCCAAAAACATTTCTTCCCAGTGAAATTTCTCTCCCCCAGAGGATTCAGGGGATGCATGCAGGCAGTTTAATGCCTAGGAATTAGACTCTTTGCATTGCCCCAATCCAGTTTGTTTTAATTTTCCAGCTTGTCATATTACCAGTTCAATCCTGCATGGAATTTTACCTGATGGTAAACAGATCTGCCTGGAGTTGCAGATTGCTTTGCAGCCTGGATATTTGTAAACCTCGGGATATTTGTAAACAGAGAGACAAACCAAGAGGTAACTGTATCTGTATAGACATATACGTATGCAAATCTTTCCTGCAACTTTGCTCACACCTTGAATTACACAGGTTTAATATTGGCTGCTGCTGAGATACTGAGATTCAGTGGCTTCAAGTCCTTAAGCAACAACTCTGAACTGTGCAGAAACCATTGGTGACAAGACTACTGTGAGCAGGTGCTGGTGCAGTTTTCTTCCACATGACTTTGCCGGTGCTGAAGGGCTCCTGGTATTCCAGCTCTGGATTCCAAGCAGACACAGTGTCATCTAGAGGAGAAAGCATGGCCATGCACACTGAGATATAAAGGGAATATACTTTTTATGGGATTAAATGTCCCAAAAGAAACCAGTGTCCATACTGATGCAGTTTTCCCTCCCTCAATTATCTTTCTGGGTTGTGTGTATGCGTGGGCACAGGGCATGACATGAAGGTCTCTTGGGAAACTCCTTTGTGATAAACCATAAAGAATATCTCACTGATTTGGGTCATTTATGTCTTTCTATTATCTCCTGCTTATCCCTTCTCAAGAGCACGGCGGGCTAACAATAACTTTTAATACTTCAGTGCCCAGTTTGAAATGTAGAAATAGCACGGATAGTGAATTATTCCTTTGTAATTGGAGACAAGAGCCAGCAGGAGCCAGAAGGAGGATGATTGGCTTGCATTCACATTCTCCTTCTAAAGGCCCTGCTATTTCTTTGCTTCTACTGTACAGGAAGCAGACAAGCTGTTATTTCTTGTTGTTGAGTACAATAGGGCTTGGAAGAAATGTGTTGGGTTTATATTAACCTCCTGTATTGAAAATCTTGGCAGACTTAACTCAGTCCTGTACCTTTGTAAGATGTGATAGATAAATGAATTATTGAGCAGTTCACTGCATGGGAGGTATTTCAGTCCTGCTGTAGAATAAAAGCACTTTCCTGCATGGGTATTTCAGAGCATCGTGCTGATTTTGGCCAAAGTTTCCTTGTGCATGTCCCTGCTGTGCAGCCTCTCCTACTTTTGGAGAGCTGGTATAATTTGTCCCCACAGATGGATATATTTATTTTATAAAGCACCCAGACAACTCACTGGCATTTATACTTCTTAATGATAGGCATTAGGAGAACATTAAACATAGTGGTCCTGGGGTTAGTCGCTTGATTGCGTGTTAGGATTTCGTGCCGCGTAGGAGGGGGAAATGAGGAGTAACAATAACACAGCTTCAAAATATGCTTTTCAGTGAAAGTAAGAGCAGTTCCAAAAAGGCTCTCGAGTGGGAGAGGCATTGACACAAGCCTGGCAGGAAAGGTGATCACAGTCCAAAGTCAGTTGTGCCCAGGTCTTGGAAGATAAACATTTGTGAGCAGGGTTAACTTTGGATGAGTGAATTCTTCCCCGAGAAATGCAGATGACAAACCCATTTGGAGAGCATTTCTTAAGATGCAATCAGCTGCCTCCAGGCTTTGGAAACAGCATGTTGTTTAGATATTACCTCATGGGAAAAGGGGTTTGAGACCCTTTGTTTAAAAGTATTTGCTTTAACCAGGCCCTGTAATTATAGTCAGAGCTGTCCAAGGACATGCTGGGATCACACACAAAGGTCACAGGAACCCCACTCAGTTTAAGAACAATAAAGGCACTACTGGTACAAAGAAAACTGAAAAATAACAGAGGATAACCCTGATAAAAACATACAATTCAAGATAAGTGCCAGAGTTTCAGGAATTCTGGGTTACAGAATTTCAGGATCACCATTAGGAGACGTGGAAGGTCTTGAATCTGCGTGAGAGGAGGAGAAATAGCAAGTCTCAGTTCTTCATGCCACTTGATCTCCTCTCTGCCAGGTACCTGCTCTTGACAGGCATTGAATTAATGGCGTAAGTGTTCTGCTCTATAGCAGGACATATGAGTAACTCAACAAAAAACCTCAATTCTTACAGGATGACTGGGCACTTTTAATTTTTTTTTCCTATTAGAAGCCACAGAGAGTTCGTAAAGGTTAGGTTTGGCTCAGCAAGCATGAGTTCTTGCAAAGAGGCACCTCACTCGTTAGCTGACACAAGAACAACTCTAATTTATATTTAGAGGACATGAGTAAGAGGTCGTATAGGCATTTCTTTGGCAAACAGAGCTATTAATCATTGTATTTATTGTAAGATTAGACACAAGGCTGAGATGTGCTGAACACAAGCAGATCACTTGCAACTTCAGTTGATATGAAGGGCAGTTTGCAGGATTTTGTGCCTCTCTGGATTGGATCTTCCAAAACCAAGACTGTTTCAGAAGGTTACCATGAGTCATTTTGAAGATGATTTGGTCCCTGAACTGGGAGTTTGTTTGCCAGACACTACTCGTGCTCACTCTGTAGTTGCTGGAATTCATTCACCTGCAGCATAATATTTAGTCTCCATAAGAACAGCAGACCTGACTTACAGATGTCTTCAACATCTGGCACATCAGTTCATTTTAATTCAGAATCCTCTACCTGCCCAGCTATCCCTATCCTGATGGGTTGGAAGAGTCACTCTGTGTTGGGTGCTGCACAAAATCGTAATTATGCAGGTGGTTTCTGAGCACTTGTGTGCAGTGGGATACATGCAGGAGCTCCTGCAAACATGCTGGTATTTTACTATCCAGCACTTTTGTGCTGTAATTGTTCAGATAAAAGCAGATACCTGCAGAAGATATGACGTGAATTGGTTCAGATCTTGATACTCAGAAGCACCTGTCTGGGATAGACACAAGTTTGTTAATAAGAGCTCATGAAGGTTCTTCAGTTGTTATCATGGCAGGGGGAGTACACATGTATTTTATAATCATTTGTGATCATATTCCTGCGCTGGTGTGCTCCTGTAGGTTAATAGGTACAGCAACCCCATAATGCCTTTCTGATAGTAAGCTAATTGATAGTGAGTTGGGGACTGTGCTTAGCATATGACAAACCTCACACTTTGGGAAGGGAGAAAAGCAGAGAGGAGAAATCCTATTAAGTCTTGTCCTCCACTAACACCGGACATACTGCACATCAAATCCTCTGCTTGTGTGTTAATCACCCCACTCATTAAGCAGTGGAAGCTGATTAAACAAAAGTCACTCAGAGGGTCTGATGATGGAGGTTGTGTTAAGTTCCAAAGCAGATCAAATTAGATGGCTGGATAAGTATTTGCATACATTAACATTAACTAGCCCTTTCTTTTGTAAAGACCCAGGCAATATCTTTCTGGGTGAAGCATCAGGATTTTAATCATATTCTCTCATGATTAGTTCACTTATGTTTCTAATATTGCAGGTCTATATCTATAAAGTAAGAGATGATACCTCATTAAAAAATCATGAATAAATACATGTTAGGTAGGTGTAAAGATTGATAGGAAGGTTGTCCCTTCTAAATCAACATGCATGAAACAGTTACAGACACATTTTGTGTTGCTTTAGATTCAGGAGTCATTGAGATCTAAACCCCCAGTGACCTGGAGATTAGATGTGTTCAGTGTCCCGAGTCATCCAGAGCCTCTGTTATCTGTGTGATGTATTAATGTCACTGCTGTTGCATTTCAGAGCAGGGGTTATCAAACCTTGCAGTGTCATTTCAAGTTCCAGCATTATGAAAACCCGTGGTGCCAGTTCAGCTGCTGGTAGTTAACCACATACAGAAGTACTATTTGCAGCACTTGCCAGGATTTCCTGTGCTGCTTCTGACAAACTGGACATTCCGGGATTTTAATCTGTGAAAGCTGCATGTCTTCTGCCCCCTTGTAGAGGAAAGGAGGTGCTTCTGGCACTTCCATCACTGACCAGTCACCTGTGAGTGATGGTGGGAGGAACGCTTCCCCACCTTCACACACATCGCGAATGGGACTTTCTGCTGCAGACTGCTCATGGGCAAATACATGAAGAGGAAGCAATAAGCAGGAAAACTTCTTTCATTGCTTCCAGTATGAGAATATCTTTATGTAATTATGGTCAGAATGTGTCACCTTCACCAGTATATCCATAGTAACAGGTCTGTATTGTCCTGTGCAGCAGTGAGTTCCCACGTGTTGCAAGATTTTTAAAAAATAACAGCAAAAGACAAGTGACAAAACACAGCTATTGGCAGGTACAGGCAGCAAAGTAAGGGAAGAAAAGAGAGCAGCCATAAAGCTTTATCATTCCTTTCCTGCAGAATAAATTCAAATGCACTCTCCCCTATCAGTTTAAGGCAGACAGATGACAGATGCCTGCAGACTAGAAAGGCTCAATAATATTGCATTATTATTATGGCTCCTTTAGAGAGGATAACATTTCAACTATTAAAATGACTTGCTTTGTGCTGGCTCATTGTTAACGACCTACTTTATCATCATCAATAACCTGAATAGCAAAGCTCTCACTGGATATGGTAATAGAGAATCGATTTGCAGCTGGATCTAAGCCTGGCTGCCACTGTTGGAGTCTCAGGTGGCTGGAGATGAGGAGTGGCTTCCAACCTGTTCATTTTTCTTTCTCCTTTAAGAGCTGGTTAGGAACAGACCAGTATCACCCCACTGGTACATACCCGAGTCTCTCTAACTACAAAATAAGCCTATGTCATGCTTCTGAGATGGAACCTTATGAAAAGTCCCGGTCTATGAGGATTTGCTGCCAGACTGCAAAGAACTGACTCAGCCAGTAACTCCTGACTGGTATAAAGAGCTGGGAAAATATCTTCCTAGGAGAAAAAATCCTTTTGCATCATTACCCAAAAACTAAATATCCCTGTGGCTGGGCTGATTGCTGGGCCCATCAGAGAGTTCAGGTTCTTTGGCCATGGTGTACACAGAGGATCACAAACTACTTCTTGATGCTGATGATATCATCCTTCTAATACACAAATATTTCTTTTCAATCTCACTAGTAGGGATAGGTCTCAGCACTGAGCATCTTTCACTGTATTTTAAGCATGACAATCAATAATCAGAAAACCTTACAGGCTTATCCCATAACTAAATCAAAAACATAATGGTGGTTCTGAAACCAGATTTGAGCTGTCTCCAGTTCACTGCATCACTTGTGTTAAGAAAGTGAGGCTGGTTACCTTCTGCCTTCAAAGAGAAAGAGAAGTTCCAGACATCTGTTTTTCCACAACAAGAGGTGTACTTTGTAATCTGCATGTCCCAGTCTTAAACCTGACAGATAATCTCCAAAGCAGTGTGTTACAATAAATGTAATCTGTGCTCTTGACCTCAAACACCCTCTAAATTCATACTTCCTATTACTCAGATCTGCTCTGGTCATAGCCTGTAGATTCAGTTTTTAAAGGATGTCAAGAGGTTCTTCAATTCACCTCCCTGCCTTTGGACACAGGTCCATTCCCTCTTCTGAGTAGAGGTTGCAAAGTTCCCCAGTTTGATGTCACTGAACACCTCAAGGGTTCTTCTCAAAGAATCAGTGAGAACGGGTTCTTCTGAAATGCATAGAAAGTACCATCTCAGGAGCCTCCTGTCCTTATAAAGATCAGAGAGTGTGACAGCAGTTTCTACAACAATAGAGTGAAAGAGCTTGGATTACCTCTTAGAGCACTGAGAGTATGATCTGAACCTTAACATAACACAGCTGAAATTCCTCCCATTCTGCAAAAGAAGGAAAGATGTTGCTACCTAGTGGTGACTCACTGTCCTATGTAGTATTGTCACACTGGTGTCAACAGGACCAGGGCATGACAAGCCACAAAAAGCACGATTGTTTCTGGATACAACAAAAATCCTTCCATCTCTAGGGTAGCTGGTGCAGAGGAGATACATTTTGAGCTGCTCCAGTTGCTCCCTCAAGTCTTTGTTTGCATTGTCACTAGATAGATACCTTCCAAAGCACCAAGGAAAAAGAAAGCCATCGCTCATAATTGTTCATTATGAATTGTTACAGCTCCTTGAGTCCAGTCAGCATTTGTGAGCCTGTCATTTAGCATTGGCATTACGAGGTGTATTTATTCCACATTAATTAGTGCACACATTTGAGATTACCGAGCATCTTCATCTTGGGATATTAGACTTCCAGAGAAGCTGCTCACCACAGGCACAGATATCCCCCAGTAAGCAGATTCCCACTGGGCAAAGCTCATTAATTAATCAAAGGCTCTGGATTAGCATTTTGAAGCCAGGCATGGAAGTGACCAGCTAGGAGTAGCTGAATGAAAATGAAACCCGACTGCCTCATGACAGCAGCACACAGCTGCACACTCTCCATTTCATTTCTGACTTCTCCATTTCCCTGTGAGGATATTCAGCTTCAGCAGAATCTGTCAGGTATTCTTTCATTTTCATCAGAAAGTTCTGGTAGTGGCTGTAAGAACAGCAGGGAGAGGGGGAATTTGGCAACACGAGGACACGACAGTGTCAGAGGTGGCTGGAAAACACTGTCAGTCTTGAGACTCTATCAGCCTGGAGACTTCAAGATTTTAAGCTCCTTAATGGGAGCAGTCTTAAAGAGGGTGATATTATAAAAGTGTTCACAAGGAGAAAAGCCTTCTGTTGCAGAGAACTTACATAATGCTGACTCAGCTTGTCTGATGGACGAGACAAAGGGTGGGTTGGCAGCAAAATGGACCTGCTGCAAACCACAGCGCCCTGGTGGGGAACTGCTGAATGCTGGTGAGCAGGAGGTGATGGGGGATTTACAGATGCTGATCACAAAGGAAGTTTTAGGTCCTGGCAGTTCTGTGTAGGCACAAAAAATGCACTGAACTGTTCTGTCTGCAGTAGAGTGACAAAGCCTTAGCCTTGGTTTAGGAAGAGGAGTGTCCCACGGCAGCCAATGGAGAGAAGTTCTGAGAGCTCCTCAGAGTCCCTGTTGAGCCTCCTTGCACTGGCCAAAGTGAATTTTAATACACATTCCACAAGGTAATCTCATATTCTTATGGACTGTCCTCCTCTTTAGACGCCTGCTGAGAGAAGGCAGCAGTCACCTTCTTGTCTGTACTCTAGTTTTTATAAAAGGAAAATTTGAACATTTCAGGGGTTTCAGACAGACTAATTCCTTTTGTCCCTCATCTTGGAATCTCAGCTTTCATGACCACAGGTGGAAGATGCAACTTTCCCTGTGAGGCCCTGGTAATCAGGTCTGTATCAGCAAAATGAGCACTGTCCCTGTTCAGCCCAGGAGCATGACGTGGCTTCTCCTTGCACTGCAAGCAAACATCTCCAGTGGTGATTTAAGGGTTCTGTATTATGACTCTTGGCTCTGCTTAAGACAGTGCATGATGGACCCTGCTTCAGCACCTCCACCAAGAGAAAATCTCAAATCAGACAGATGGGTAATATAGTCAAACCTCACAACTGACTTAGCCACTGCCTAATGAGTTTTCAGTTTAAGCAGACATGACAGATTAAGGGTAGGAAAAAGACTGCTTTTCCTCCTGTATCCCTCTATTCATTCTGTCAGACAGAAAAAAGAAATCCTCGACTGACCCCATCAACTTTAACACTGGGCTGAGGGACATGAGGACCTTGGTGTCAGCCATAGCTTCTGTGACCAGGGCCAGCAGCTGGCCAGGGTTGGGATGTCCTCTAGTGGAGCTGCAGAAAAGAAACTCAGCTTTCTGGAAAGAAGCTGGTAATAGCTTCCCTAAGCATTGCTTTGGCTTCCTGCAGAGAGAAGTCTGGAGAGTTCCAGATATTTTCGTCTGTTGTTAAATTCAGCATACAGTTGCCGTTACGGGTCTCTCTGAGAGCCTGATCGCTCCCAGCATGAATCCTACATTGCAACACTGAATAAAGCAAAGTACTTGCCTTGCCTGCAAGAAGGAGAGAGATAATGCTCCTACATTTCTGTAGGGGCTGTAAAGCAGATCTGAAGGGACCGTGGTGCCAGGCTTCTCTGGGTGCTTTGAGCTTAGTAGGTGTGCAGGCACAGAGCTCTGGCTCTGTGTGAATGCCTCCCCACTTTAGGATCAAACAGTGGATGGGAAGGGAGTTTGAAATGAGGCCCCATCTCTGAACAGGAAGGGTCTTGGTCACATACACGAAGCAGAAATTTTAAGGGAAGTTCATCCTAAAGCTTGGGTCACAGCAGCACATTTCACCTGTCTGAGGTGGGAGGATAGATTTAACCTCTGCCAGTTTTTAAAAAACCATAGTCAATTCAAGTTGCCAAGTGTTGGGAAAAACTGTAAAATTCAGCTGGTGGCTCTGTCTGAGGGGAAAGTGATGAACAACTCTGGTGTTGCATTTCTCCATAGGAGAAGAAATAGGTGCAGCCTGAAGAAGCCAAGACGTATTTTTCACCCAAAGCGCTTAAAAATTAGTTCAACTTGAAGTGAATGTTCCACTCCCCAGCCTGCTTTGTTAGTAATGCAAGAGTAATAGAAAAAAACCACATTGACAGAACTGTATCTGCAGAGTAGAGAGCAAAGCCTTCCCATGCTCACAGGGAAGGCTGTTACAGATTGCTGCAAGAGTGTTTCTCAAAATGGTTTATAAGGCATCAGCAAGTCTTTAATTTAACTGTGTGCCATTATTACATGCTGAGTGTGGTTTATTATTGTGCTAATAAACCATAAAGAAGACTCTATAACTTCATTACCACAGTCAATTGCCATGTGCAGTGTTAATTTGCCAACAGATCATTAATTGCCGGTACTCGCTGCAATGTAGACATAAAGCAAAACTATTGGGCAGTTTCTTCTCCAGATTCTGTTCTGCAGGCAGCAGTAAGACTGAGCACACACAGAAATAGCTGTGATTTGCCAGCAGAAAGGCTTAGGAGAAGGAAGTCATGGATGTTTCCAATCCCAGAAGTAATATCATGGAATCAGAGCATAGTGTGAGTTGTAAGAGACCTTTAAAGGCCACCTAGTCCCACATCCCTGCCATGGGCAGGGATATTTCAATTACATCAGGCTGCTCAGAGCCCTGACCAACCTGACCTTGAATGTTTCCAGCAATGGGGCATCGAGGTGTTACCACCCTCATCACAATAAAACCTCTTTACAGCTCATCTAAATCAACACCCTTTTGGATCAAAACCATCACCCCTTGTCCTGTTGCTGCAGGCCCTACAAAAAGTCTCTCTCCATGTTTTTTATAGGCCCCCTTTAAGCACTTGAAGGAATAAAGCCCTCTTATAAGCCCAATAAGGAATCCCAGGCTGAATAACCCCCAACTTTCCCAGTTCTGTTCTCCCAGTACTCCCCTGACAGACCTCTTGGTCCAATAAAGGCAGTTTTCAAACTAAACCAAATGTATTCTGCTTTGAACCTTTAGAAATCCATGGTTTGCACTATTTAAGGATTTCACAAATATAACTAGGGAGTATAATTTTTTCATAGGGGAAAACCAAACCAAAATATCTCACTTGGCTGAAAGAACCTCTTCAGTAAACTGCTAAACTGCATTGTCATATTTGCTCTGTTTTGGGGATCTATTTTGCACATAAAGTTGGTTTGATGCCTCTTTAACTACATAATGGAGAGTACCATATGCTATTGACCCCTCGGTGGTCAGCAACAACTTAAAGTGCATTGGGAAAGCTGCTGGAGTAGGAAAATGCAGTTTAATGCTGACAGAAATAAAGATGTTTACACCAGTCAGCAATGCAAAACAAAATGTTTCACTTTTGAAATAGTGGAAGAGCCAAGATGCCCTTAAAGATTTCTGATCCTGTGGGAAGTTCATCATTTGCCTGATTCACAATAAACAGAAACACTGGAAGTTTATCTGGAGATGAAATTCCAAATTGCACTCTGCTGCATCAGTGCATTTTTTCCAGTTTCAGAGCAAAAATGTAATGGTCCTGATGCTCAGGTGGTGCAGCCTTTCCTCTTAATGATGCCATTACAACAGGGAATTTTTTAATGCTCACTTTCCCTGGAGATATACAACCCCACTCTGTTCAGCTGCAAGATGGGGTTTATTAAGCTTCGCAGGAGGTGATCTTTAAATTCCAATCTAGATTTGCCAGCACACTAATGTCCTGTCGCAAAGGTCGTCTTACACTTTATTACCTGGAAATCTGAAAGGCTATAAGGTGATAAAAATTCCTGCCAGAGTCAGAGTGGGGTATTCCTTTACTTATAAACCCCAGAGGATTTATATAGTGGGACTTGATCCTGTGAGACAGACATGGAAAAGTGCTCTGCAGCTCTCACCATCCGGAGGTGGCCCTGACTCCTGTTCTGGGGGAAGCGTTGGTGTCTAACTGGGAAGTTTCTGTGGTTCTGATGACAAGGTGGTAATGTAACACCATGGTCAGCTTTACCCTGAAGCTTGTTTCTAATTAGTAGGATTAAGGCAAGGGGAAAAATACAAGTGAGAGAGCGCCTGAAAGTTTAAGGGCATTAATTGCCTCCCAGCTGTCAGGCTAGTAATTAAATTCATCTTGTTGACTTCAGCTCTGTTGTGATTATGTGAAATTAATCTTCAAGCACACTGAAAACTTCCATTGCTGTCTGTTTTAGTGCTGAAACCAGCAAATCCCAAACAATATGCAGAGAAGCATTGGCATGTATCTGGCAGTCACCCAACTAAAAATGTCAAGTTAGAGAAATGTAATTAAACTTTTTTCCCAGTTTGCTTTTGTGCATTGCTTTTCCCCTTGTTTATTCTCCCAACCAGGCTAAAACTATGCCCATCTTTCTGGAAGGGCAGCAGCTCAGCTGACAAATCATTTGAGGAGGTCACAAAAGTCCAGTTGCAATTCTTCTCCCACTCCTTAGCTCAAGCTGGATTAGATGTAAAGGATTACTTGGAAATTTCAGCTCTCGAAGAACAAATCCCTCCTGCTTGTTAACTTTCGATTAGAGCTGTCAGCCTCCCGGTGCTATGCATCACACACAATTAAAAGCAGTTTCTGCTCCAGAAAGCTGGAACTCAAACCCCCTGCTGAGTATGCAAATGCCTTACCTGACTTGTGCATATGTGTTAAAAATTTATGCATCAATGTAGTCAGTGAAAGCTTGTTATTAGCATCAACTAGTACCCTAAGCCCTTTTTATGTGAGGTGTTCATAAATATGTTCATGCATTTTACATCCCTACTTTCAGAAAAAAAAGTCATTTTTCCATGAATATATAAATACCCTTGTAGCTGCAGTTACTGTATTAATTAAATGATGTTCACTCTAAAACAGCAATGTACCAAGGAGCAATTGATTGGGTGGTTGCTCACATCTAGGCAGAAACAATGTTTGTTATCTCTGCTTGCTGCTTTTAGCTGCTAGGTTCTGCCTACAAGAATTTGATAAAACTGCCAGCATGATTTAGATTTTTCTGTTATGTTTTGATGTCATCTTTGAGAAGCCAGCAGCCTCAGTAACCAAAACCTGCAGCAAGAATCGCCCACTCCTCAGGCTATGAGGTAATCAGGTACCCCACGGTGTGCAAGATCTACGTGGAGATAAAAACCAATGAAATCTGTATTGTGTGGACAAGAAAGCAGCAGAAGAGCAGCAGAAATCAGTATTGTTCTCTCTCCTAAATATGGACACTGAGTTAATATTGCTGAGTTGCATTCACTGAACAAGTCACTGCAGGTGAACTGAATGCCTGAACTTCACAGGCTGCAATGAGTGCTGCCTTGTGCCTGCTTTAACAACAGAGAAACTCCATGGAGGATGCTCTTTCTCTTACCCTTGGAGTGAGTAGTTGGCAAAATAAAGGAACTGGGATGAAGGAGTTTGTAGTGCTGAATTTCCTATGTCTTGGTCTCCTGTAGCAATATTCATCATCCACTGACAAAGGAAGACACTCAGTGGTCCCAGAGGTGTTTCACCCTGTGAAAGGCACCTGGAAGCAGTGTATCCATGATGGAGAACACTAGGAAGTACAGGAATCTGTACTAGGTGGGTCCTCTCTGACTCTGCAGAAATTTGCTCAGGTGAACTTCTCCACGGTCTGATTGACTGACAACTCCAGAGGCCTCTTATCTGGGTATTCATTCCCACTTCTTTGTGGCACCTCCCTGATTCTCCAGCTGGTCAGAGAAGGTTACAACCAATCTGCCTCTGCAGGCTGCGTAAAAAGGCTTCAGAGGATTCCTTTGGGGGTAACTATTTGACACCAGTCTGGATGATGGAGAGCCCTACTGACTCTTTTTACCTTCTAGGGCCACATTCAGTCCTGTGATGCTGTGTTACAACACATAACCCCTGATCCTTGCCTCTAATACAGGTTATGCTGTACAAAAAATGTCAGCTGAGAGAGGGCAGAGCTCAGTTTTCCAGAGCTTGTGTTACAAGGAGAGGGCTTGCATGTGAAACCAGCCACTGGATGCACAGCCCAGCTGCTGACATGGCCAACCTGCTTCTGAAACCATTTGTTTTCCTGAATCTTGCTAGACGTTGCCTTACAGTCTAAATTTGTAGAAGTCCCAGTACAAACTCAAAAACACTGGGGTATTTTTTTGCCCTTCTGGAAACAAAGAATTCTTAAAAAGCCAAGTATTAGCCATGATTAATTCCACTGCCATTGGCCACACACCTGACAAGCATCCCTAACCACAGCCCCAAACCACAGGCCTGTGTTCTAGCTTAGGGTAACTCTTGGCCTTGTGTTTGTCAGCTCCCCCTGAAGGGAAGAGTCATGAGGAATTACTGCCAACACTTGTAATATTGCAGGACAGGAGTCTTCATCAGCAGAAAGGGATGAGACTGATGTTCAGATAAATCTTTGCTTCATTTGGATTGCAAAGGGAAATACATACTTATCTATGTGGGCTGGAGCAGCATTAGATCTCTAGGTAAACCTCTAAGATAGAGATGATAGTAAACTGCTAGAGTTTTGGGAAATTCAGATAAAGTCCCTGTCTCAAGGAAGTTCAGGTGTGCTGTGTTAGCTCAATCTGACCTGGCTCCTTTCCCAGAAAACTTGATCTGTTTAACAGGAGTGTCTAAGGAGCCTAATTGCTGTAAGCTGTCTCTGCAACCTGTGGACAGAACCTGTACAAATAAGGATTAGCCCACCTAAGGGATGGTATAAGGAGAACTGAAATAAAGATTGTAAGGCATGGTGTGGAGGGTGAGGGCAGTGAGGGAGGACAAACCACTGCAAAGTGTGTTATGTTCTGAGGGAAATGCTGCGGTTCCTGGAGTTCATTGTCCCAAGACCTTCTGACACCTCATTTAGTAGAGCTTACCCCAGGCATTTGGATGGGTTTGGCTCATCTTCTAAGATCCCTAAGAAGACAAAATTCAGGCTTGGGGTACAACCTAACTGTTCATTTTATGACCAAAACTAATTTCCTTATACAATCTGACTATGCTCAGTTGAAAGTCCTCTGGTTGGTGCAGTCACCACAGAAGTTTCCTTGGGCTGTAATTCTGAAATCTCATACCTATTCCACGGTCTCTTCATCCACCCTTGCATCCCCATCCTCCATCCCAGCAACGGAGGCCACCATAGTCTGGGTTCTCAGTAACCCCATGGGGGTGGTGCTGTGTTATCAAAGCCCAGCTGGAGCATCTGAGCCTTGGGGAGGAGCAGGGCTCTGCCACCCTCCCAGCAGCTCTGACTTTCTGTGCTGCCAGAAGTCCTGGAGCCTGGTGAGGTGGCTGCAGCTCCAGGGTCAGCACAGCACAGGCAGGAGCACGTGCTGCCCCGAAGCTCCAGGCTTCTCCCTCCTGGATGTGGCAAGGTCTGCACTGCAGACGGATCCTGGGATCTTCCGGGTTTTGAGGATCTTAAATACAAATTCCCCCTTGCAAGGCTTTTTCTGCCTTCCTCATTAAAAACCAGGAAAATTGCTGACCCTAAATTTAACCCCAAGGTTAACTTTTTAACCCCAATTTCTTTCAGAACTATTTATTTTAGACTGCTCTATTATGTTTTGAACAGTGCTGGGAGGTGATAGTTCTGGAATAGTGAAGTGTCTTGCAACCATGGTAACACAATGTACTCATCAGAAAGTTTTCTGATATTAAAAAAATCATTTTGCCACAACCTCACCCATTAGGTTTCCTATTATATTCCAAGGCTTTTTTTTTTTTAATGTACAGAAGCCTTTGAATGATTAGGTAACATTGCAGAGAATCACTCTGACATGATAACACAGCATTTGCCCCTGGAGCACATGACAGGAAAAAGCCCAAAGGAATCTGCTTTTGAAAGTTATCAAGCTGGGAAAATTGGAACTATCATCATTAAAGGGTGCTTTTTTTCTGATCCATTGTAGAATTCCCTTGCTTCAGATACAAATACAGATAATAAAAAGTGTTTTTATAAATACATTAACAAAAAAGGAGGGCCAAGGAAAATCTCCATCCTTTTTTGTACACAGTAGGGAATATTGTCACCAAGGATGAGGCAATTCCTCTCCCCTTTTTCACCTTGTTACCCTTTCTCCCAGTGGGATAGAATTCCGGCTGGCTGAAATCACCACCATCTCCACTGTAAATATTACACACAGTTTACCTCTCTCCATTATCACTGTCTCTCTCCTGAATTTATATCTAATCTTACTCTTTTGCTCCTGTATTATGCCAAATTAAAATCTCCTAAGTGCATGAAAAGTGGTGACTGTAATGCCTGAACAAAAATTAATAAAGCCAGGAGAGAACATGAAATCAATAATCTGATTCTGACAGCTTGCTTTGTCTCTGTGGCCAGGCTCTAAGGATGTACTAGTGTTTCCCTCTGTTTAAAATTAATTGAACTATTTTATCATATCAGATAAGAGTGCACTCTTTGTGCTATTAAAGTGATAATTATGACATGATAATTACAGTCTATGGCCAGCATGATTCTGTGAATGAGTCAGCACAGGCAATTAGTTTGAGACAGCAACTTTGTGTTGTGTGAATGTGTCCCCACAGACGGAGCTAAAGGATGGTCTGGCTGCTTATTATATCTCTTGCTCAAGCTTCCTTATTCACAGGAGCATAAGGCTTTTTTTATTGTTGTTGTGGTTTTGGGGAGGGAACTGGAGGGGGGTGATTGTTGCTGATTTTGTTTCCAGCTTGGCCAATCCATTCGTATAAATATAATGACTGCAGGAATCAGAGACAGAAAAAGACAGCAACAGGGCCAGTCTCTAAGGCTGTGGGTTCTGAGCTCTGTGTTGGTGTCCTTTGAGAAATTCTGTTTGATGCCAGGACAATTTGGGCTCCCCATGCCTGCTGCATCTTAGCATGACTCCATTAAAGCTGATCCACCTCCGAG
>NW_008236924.1:1613521-1624687 GCF_000691975.1 Corvus brachyrhynchos | reverse complement strand
CAGAAAAGCCTAAAGAATGTCCTGCAAGAAGGAAGACAAAATACCTGTTAGCAGAAAAGGCTAGGAGCATCAAATGTGGCTGAAGAACTGCTTGGTTTTGACCAGCTCAAAGCACGAGGGTATTTCATCCCAAGCCATTTACAGTCTGAACCAGGAGACAAGGGAAGTTAGAGATATGTGCAGATAACTAAATAATGAAACAGGTTTGGGAGACAGGAGAGAGTGCAGGGAAGTAAAGTTGTTGGATTATTTGCTCCTAGAGGGAAGGTAGGAAAGGAGAGGGTTGTTTGATTCTGGGAGTTCTTGCCTTCTATGATCTCGGGTGAAAAAAGGGATAATTCTCATCTCAGAACACACCAGTAACTCTTTGTAATAAATAACACACAGGGCAACAAACTGAAAAATGAAGAGAAAACACAACATGGAACAGCTGCTGACTAAGGGAACATCATCTATCCTGTGAGCTGATGAGACAGCTGAAGAACCAATATGGGATCATGCAATTAATGATGATGTGTGATCAGAAAGAGCTGATTTAGGGACACCTTTCCTTGCTTTGCAGGGCTCAGTTTTGCAGCCCTAATTTTCTTTGGCTCTGTGTGTAATTCTATCTTAGCTGTATTATTCATTTATCACAATGTTTATTTCGAGGCTGCTTCCACCTTAGGCATGCAAATATGAATGTCATAAGATTAGGCCAGATCCCTGGCAGCAAAAACGGAGAGGGCATGTTTTTGTTCCTTGAACGCCATGGTGTGTCACCATCTGTGAAATTTCAGAAAAGGTGCCACTGCCTCATCCCAGATCCCTGGTGGATGTGATGAGCTACAAGGAGCTGTCAGCAGTAAGGGTCTGTGTAGAACATATTGCCTCCTGATAAAAGGAACCAACACATCAACACATGTACAGCATGTCAGTATTAGGTCAGGATCTGGAGTTCAAGAGACAGATGCTCTCTCATATCCCAAGGCTCCGTGGAATCCTGCACACACCAAGTGAGAATGTGATTCATAGAAAACCAAGGGCTCATCCTGTGCCTTGTAGGAGACAAAAATTGTGTCCTGTAACCTGAAAAACAAAGACAATTTTATTTATTGGGAAAGGCCATGTTGGCTTCAGGATAAACCTGTGTTGTGCTTATGTTTTGCAGGTCAAAAGGAAATTGGAAAGATTGTTCCATGCAGCCTAAGTGACAGCTGTTTGAGTGGCACCCAGCAGAACTCCTGGACATGTTTGAGTGGCACCTGACAGAACTCCTGGACATGTCGTGCCCAGCCTAAACTCAGATGTAAGAATAGCTAAAAGATCAACGCCAATTTTTTTTTTTTTTTACTAAGGAATTACATTCCTTATTGTTCCTTTGTTCTCTTCATGTGGCTGCAGTACCTTTATAAACACCCTCTCCCCTCTTCTGCCCCCACTGACTCTCAGAGGAAATTGTTGGATGTGAAGGCCAGACACATCTTCAGTAGCATTTTCCCTTCACTTACATAACTGGATATGAATCTTGATAATTGCTATCTCTGATACCCTTCTTGTTAACAGGTTTCAACCTGCAAAAGAATCCAAAACACCATGTATAAAATTCTAAATATTAAAATTCCTAGTCCCTGCCAAAAATAATACTTTTAGCTTCCCAGTTTCTTCCCCTGAACAAAGAGGGGAACAAATATTTAAAAAATAGTAAAACAAGAGAAATGTTGGCTGGAGAGGACCTCTGGTGGTCAGTAACTCAAATTCCCATTTGGAGCACGAATATTGCCAGTAGAGCCAATAAAGAAAGCTCTTACAAAGCAGAGATGCTCCCCACTTGTGTTTTTAATTATGTATGCTCATTCACTTCCCACAATCAAGAAGGTTTCTGTGTTACTGGGGAAACCACAGCCTAGGAACAGAGTGCAGCAGTCCAGGTCTTGGCAGGAAAGGAGCTCTGAACAGAGAACAATGGGGCACCAGGGGTAGAAAGGTGGTTTGTACATGAAAGATGGTTTGTAGCTCAGCACTGCAGCCCAGGTGGTTGGAATCAGCACAAAGGGCTGCTCCATGTCGGTATCCCACAGCAGGGATGTCAGGGGTGGAGATTCAGTATGTCCCCATCATCTCTGATCCTGTGGGATATGGCTGGAAGGTCAAAATTAACAGCTGGAGTTATTTTGGCCAAGATTTTGGTAATGAAAAAGTAACTGATGTTAAATGTCATTTGTTGATTTACACCAATGTATGTTTTTCTGAGAGTGACTGGTGCTGAAAACCCAGCAGGATCAGGAGGTGAACCAAAATGTCTGTACACAGGGGTAATGTTTCATAGAGCCACTGTCACAAGTGGAAAAAAGTAAATTAAAAAAGATTGCACTGAAAAAGCAGCTGTACAGTTGGGACTGTGCAGTGTGTGGCTATTTGCCCTGACTTACTGTGAAACCCAGCCTATAACTTTGATCCGAGTTCTCCAGTTCCTCTCATTATGAGTGAAGGAAAGCAAGTCCCAATAATTGCCTGCGTGGGATTGCTGGAGAACCAGGGAAACAGTCGAAGCTTTGTGCAGTTTTAGTAACATTTCTCAAACAATTTATCCTACAATGACATCTGGTGGTTGCTTTCTTTGACAGGAGGTTCTTGCAGAAGTATCCTGCCAGGAGTTGTGTGGGGGTGCATATTCCCACGGCAATCATTCACTGGGGTTCTACTTTTGGGGAAAAGTGCAGACTGGAGCACACTTGAGACTCACTCCCTGCTCCTGGCAGCAGCCTGGTTCCCACCCAGGAACTGGTGATGCCCAGTGTTTTCCTAATCCAGCAAAATCTGCAGGGCAGCCCTGGGGTTCTCCTCATCCCCTCATTGCTGCTCCCACCCTCATGGGCAGCCCCTGACGTGTGCTCCTTGGATGCTTGTACAAGACCCTTGGCCATCGAGGTGGGCACTTGGGCACCTGTGGCTATCACAGGTGGTCTCCTGGCCACCAGGTGGAACCCGAGCCATGCCTGTCTTCAAACTCTCGCTGCCCAAGAGCTCCTTTCAGAACTTGCAGGCAGCTCAGTGCTCCTCTTCGGCGGGTTTTACCTTTCTGGGGTTGTTTGTACCAAGCAGGCTGCAGGGCACAGGTGCTGCCCTGTTTGAGGAGATCCCAGGTCCTATGGGGACATGCCCAAGGGAAAATTTTGCAGGCAGCAGCAAGACGTGGAGTTTAAAAACTGATTGGTGGATACAGTGTGGAAGGAGTAACATGAATGAATTTCATGGATTTTGGTCCATATTAAGTGAGGTAACAGCTAAGCCCTGGCAGCTCTTGGTGTCAAATATTGCCTTGTTTGTTGGGGAAAATAGCAGGGAACTGCTGAGCTTGCTCTGTAAAGGTCTCAGTCCTACAGTCAGGATCCAGCTATCTGGGGCTGGATTGCTGTCTGATACTCAGCAAATTCAAACCCGGCACTATTAATTAAAAGTGTTACAGTTTGACTTCAAACTAAATTCTTCACCATGGTATCCTCTCATTAGATCCTCTAAGGTTTTTGCTTTTGAAATTCACTGGTTAATGCTGGCAACCACTAGTGGTGGTTAGTACTGATTTTTATTTGCTACAATTTTTTTTTTCCACTTCAAGATATTAAAAAGACTTGTGGGATTTTGGAAAATATGTGTTTTTTAAAAAGACTAACAGAATTTTGGTTGTGTTTTATTTGGATTTTTTTTTTCCAGTGGCCTTTTAAAGACTTGGAAACTTCTCAGAGAAATGGTGTGTGTATATATGCGTGTGTGTGTGTGTGTGTTGTGTGTGTTTGTGCATCCCATTAAAAAGTATATTTTGGAAAGTGTGTATATATATACTTTTCAATCTTTCTCCTAGGGTTAAGAAGGACTTCCCACTTGCCAGATCAGGATTAGGATGCAGCAGCTGTTGCTGTTTATGTTCTAGGATTGTGCAGGCTTCCCTCAGAGAAGGCATGTGCACAGTAGCTCACACATTTGGGACCCCTATAGCTCTGCTGCTGCTGCAATTCTTTTCCCTTTGTTTCCCTGCCAGGACCAGCAGTTATGGGCTTTTTATTCCTCCCCTCAGAGAGGGAGCCCAGAGTCAGCCCATGAGGATCATACATGGTTAATACTCTATGGCTTGTTGACTCACACATCGAAAATAATTTCTTAATATCTTTGTACTCTTTAACCTACTGTTTCCTCTCATTATTGGCACTGAGAGAATATCTGTGATTTCTGCTGAAATCCCTGGCTGCTCGGGATGCACCGCAGGTTCCCTGCTCAGCATCTCAAAATCTTTATCATCTTTATCTACCTCACTCTAATGTTTGCTCTTGTTTGTTTGCAGTGGTGTCATGTCACTGAGGAATCAGGAGCTGAACTCATTTCTTTCATGGTTTAACACTCTAAACGTGTGAACATCAATGAAACATAAGATGCCATAACCCAGGTCTGCCATCTGTCTGCTGCTCGGGGAGGGGAGCATTAGGGTGTTTCACCAGCAAATGCCACAGTGTTTTGCTTCAACATCAAAATCCATGAGTTTTGTTCTCTTGTGCTTTTTTTAAAAATTTTGTTCTCCCATTAAAATTTGACCTAATTAGGGCAAACAACTTCAAATCAAATATGTCCTTTACAGACCAGTGAAAACTTTCTAATTGATCTAAAATTTGGTCAGAGTGTGTTTTCATTCTTCTTGAAGGGGAGTTGCCTTTCTTGAACTTGCCTGTTCTTTTCCCCCCCGTGCGGGAAATATGTGACTTGATGCCATGGTGGCTGGAAAACCACGTTGATTGGAAAGTGTGGTGCTCCCCTGTCCCTGCCTGTCTCACAGGTGGTTTCTCAGTGTGGCATTTCATTTCCTGAGGTGTCCTGAGACCCAGAGCAGGGTTAGGGCACTGACAGCTCAGCCCTGTCACCTTACAGTAGCTTTCCCACCTCTCCCTCTGCTTGAGGTTGTCTTTGTAGGGAGCTGGCAGAGCTGGATTTGTGTCACCTCTGCATATTTGGCTCTGCAGGTCCAGCTCCAGCCCCCTCTGGAGAGGGTTTGTGTCAGCTCAAGAAACAGCACACGTTCATTTTTGCAGCACCTTGTGCCAGGGCAGCAGCTTCTGACAGTGACAGGGCAGATGTGACTTCTCTGTCCCTCCTAGACCAGCACCCCCGGCACTTTATGCCAGTGCTGCTGAAATAACTTGAGCTGCACTTTCAGCTTGTTCCCTTCCACCAGCCAGACAAGTGCAAAAATGAGTGACAGGAACGATTTGATATAAATAAAATTTTTATAATGGCAAAAAGATTCAGGAAGCTCCAGCAAAAGGGGTTGGATACTGTATAGAATTAAATGAATATGCAGAAGGTAACAGATTGTATAGGGGGATTTTTTTTGTGTGTAAAATCACTCATCTCCACAGACATCACTTAGCAGGAGCCTCATCCCTCTCAGTAACTGGCATCAGTGTCACCATCTGCTCCCTGGTGCTGCCACTGCACAATGGCCTGGCTGTTCTCAGCCTTCCAGAACATCAATTGCTTGAAATAAAATTTTAAAAAGCCATTCTATTACTTTTCAAACTACATCCAAAAAGAAGCGGGTAAGAATGAAAGGCTTTAGGGGGAATGGTAAGAAATAATCAGAAAACACCGATAACACACTGGAATGCTGCTGGAGAAAGAAAAGACAGAAGTAGCCCCAAGCAGTCCAAGCAATCATTTCCCCCCTGTGGATTGAATTTATTTACACTTTTCTGTGCCTGTGTTGAGCCAAGGTAGAGCAGCTGAGCTACCTGGTGTGGTCACTCCCCCTCTCCAATCAGTTAAATCAGGTTTTGGGGAAAATGGAGATTTATTTCAGCTGCTCTTTGAGTACCATACCAAAACTCAACCCTTACCTGCACAAAGCCTGGGCACAGCCTCCAGCCCTTTCTGCATCACTGTTCCAGCTGCATTCTCACATCCAGCAGCGATCTGAAAGTAATTCACAGTCTGAAGCTGTGGGTGGGAGGACTGCTGAGAAATTGTGAATGGCCCCACTGCAGTCCTGGGTTTATGACTTAAGAAGACAGTGAATAAGTTCCGTTTTCATAGGACAAAACACTTCGAATATTTTTTGCCAGCAGATTTTGAGCCTTCGGGGAAAATTTTAAAAATATGTTTCTTCTGAGAAATACAGATTTTGATTTGTTGCTACAGTTGTCACTATGGGCTAATATTGCTCGGCCAAGAAATACCTGAGCTAGGAAAATTTAGTTTTGAGACCAAATGGTTATTTGTTATCAAATAAATAAGGAGAAAATAAAAGTAAGGTTCTTGAACAGGGGAAGGACCTGCCTGTCCATAACAAAAAATCTCTGATTTTTTTCAGGTTGGAAGTGGCCACGAACCAGCACCTCCAGAACCTGAATTTTCAGCTTTAGAAGAGCAAAATAACAACCTGACTGAAGGCTATGAAAAAGCAGTAAATAAACCTTCTGTCAGGGTGTGAGAATAAAATAGGGAAAAGGAAGGGGATGTGTTGTCTTAGACATTCAGGAATGTGATTTATTAACAGATCTCTGACAGTGAACTGGATCTTCCAAGAAGTTCTCTTACCTCAAAAATCCAGTATGTGTTTCTTCTCTCTGGTAAGTAGATGATGTGAATATTTTTGGTTTGTTTTGTGTTATGTCCATTTTGATAATCAAAAAAACCCATGGGTTGTTGTATGAATTATTACTTTAAAGAAATGTTTCTTGGGGCTTTTTTTATTTTAAAAGTGCTTTTGCCCGTATAGTCGAAGAAAGAAGGAAACGTTGAGAGCACCTGCTCCTGCTATAAATAATGGTTCAATAATCTGGAAAAATGGGAGGTTCTTTGTAGGTTAGACTGGAAACCCTCACTGAGGAACATTTTGCAGGCTGTGGAAGCAGGAGCTGTTGGGGCAGACTGTCTCAGGAGATGTGGGAATTGAACTGAGCTAAGAAAAGGCCCTCTGTACCGAGCTGTTAACTTGAGAAGAGCTGCTCCCACTGGATTGGATTAGGGAGCTGATGTTTTGTTTTTAGCTCCTACTGTCGATTTTCTAAACATTTAAAATTACAAAATATGAAAAACCTCTTTTAGTTGCTGTTTCTAGTGAGACAGAAGTATTTATTTCAGTTTGAATCAAACGAAATCATGCTTGAACCATCTTGTAAAGCAATGGTCCCTGGACTATTGTGAGTCTGCCAATTTGCAAGTCCAGTAACAGTGAGAGGAGTAGCCAGATTAATGCAATTACACTGTCAGCAAACCACACTTTATGGCTGAGCTCTAGTGGCAAATGCCCTATCTTTGTGACAGGGCAAATTTTATGAGCAAAACAGGCAACAGCCTGCCCTGGGTTGGGCAAATTTGGGGGTGTTGTACCTGAACAGCAAATTGCGCTCCCTCTGTACCAACTCTGAATCACCACAGCTTTCTGTTATCCTGATTGATCAAGAAATTACTGAAACTGGAAGCCTTCAATTTCCAATCCATACATGTAGTGCCATGAGAATCTTCTCTGGATTCGCACTGCAATTTAGCTCAGCAGCACATGACTGGAAGAAAATGATTTGCTGATTAAAAAGTCTGAACTTCACAGCAGTAGCCCAGCTCATATTTCCTGAAAGTGCTGTTGCACCACAGACAGTTGTTGGCTGTAGGGCACTGTCTCATCTGGAAGCACCCACTTCATAGTAGTTGCACAATTAATAGATGTATTCCCTAATAACTCTCTGAATTTTTTTTGAATTTTTTTTTTGTATTATTTCCATCCTTAACATTTGTCTAATATGCTTTAAATCACACAACACCCTCCAGAATGGAAAGGATCCCCCAAAACCTGTTACAGTTGTGCTCCTCTCTGCCTTGCCCTTCCTCCCTCCCCCCATGGTGAGCAATCTCTGTGTCCACTCAGGAAGCCTCAGCTGGCCACATTTCCAGTCTGTTTGACCAGAGTGATTCAGAGCAATCTGCCCATTAGCAATTAATTTCTCCACCACTTGCCCCAGGCTGGCTGTGCTGTAATTCCAGCAGCAGTGATGCAGTGGATCCCCAGTGTGACCGACCACGAGGGGATGTGCTGGGCCACAGCCCCCTGCGTGGTCACCCCAGCCCAGCTCATCAGGGCTGAGTCACTGCCTCAACTTGCTGTAGTTTTTGCCAGTGTCAAGCTTTGATTTTGTTTTTAAAAGAATTCATTTAGCTGCACGCATTTAAAAGAATGCATTTAGCTTAAGGCACATTTTATTTCCATCTGAAAGAGTTGGGAACACTCACATGTATATTTCTGTTGTTCATCCTCAGTTCTCAGGGGAACTTGATACATGGAAAGATCAGTAGAGTGTGACCAAAGACTGAGGCAGCACAGCTCCAGGAAAGATGTCTTGCCTAAAGGTATTGACAGCAGACCTGTGCAGGAATTAGCAAATGTTTTCTAGTTCTAAAAATGGCTGAAATTGTTCCCCAACTTTTCTGAGTTTTGAGAATTTTTTTGTTTGGGTTTTTTTCCCATTTGTTTGGGGTTGTATTTATTCTGAAACTGGACAGGCTCTAGGGAACCAATTAAGATACGTAAAAGAATAGGAACATTTGCCAATGCCTTAATTAGGGCCCCGGCTATCCTAAGATAGTTCTTGCTTTTCTGGAGGGCAGCACCTGCATACAGAGGCTGATTTTTTCCTTTGCATCACAGATGAAAACAAGGAAGTCCCAAATCCTCACTGATCTGTCCACTTCCCACCCAGGGAAAGGAGGGTGAGGAGGGTGGGCATTCCCTGTGCCAGTTCCACCTGGTGATCTCTGAGCAGGCTGTGGAAGTGGTCAGTGTCATCCATGTCCCTGCTGGGCAACCAACACCTTCCTGCTGAATCCTCTGTTGCCATCACAACCTCTGTTACTATTCATGAAAGGAGATTCATGAACCATTTAAAAAAATGTTTATGATGAAATTACAATCTTTTCTACTGTGATACTGCTGTCCACAGATGGTCTTCTGAAATACTTTTAAAATTTTAATCGAGAGTGTATATAACTGCCCTCTGTTAATATGCTGGGGATGAATGCCATGGAGCAGTTTCTAAACTGCAGAAATTACAGAAAAGCTATTAACTGCTAAATACTATGAAAATAGTAGAGTTTGGGGAAAGACAAGTGTAAAGTAGAAATAAATTAATTTGTTTCTTCTACAAAAGAGAAGTTATAAGAAAAGTCTGTAAGCCTCCAACATGATAGAAAGGTTGGGTTTTTTTAATATGGGCAGTAATCTGTGTTTCACCATGTTCACAAATCTGGGGTTTAATATGAAACCAAAGAGCTGTAACTGAGATATTAAGAAATAAAATCTGACTAAAGGAAGTCCAGCTTTTGACAATGTCAAGTCACATTTGGGATTCTTCATCAAAGATCTTCTTCAGAGAACAATTAAATTTCAGAACAATTCATGTTATCCCTGATGGCTCTTCCTGGTTATGCTTTAGGCTGGTGGGAGGAACTAAGCTATATTTGGAGGTTAATGTGTCTGTTGGAGGACACAGATAAATTTAGGCTGAAGGTAGGGGTGAACCCTCCACCAATTCACTGTACCTTCCCTTACACTTTTTAAGTAACACTCCACTTCCAAGGTTTACTGGTAAACTGTGAAACCATCCCCCAAACCTTCCAGGTAACGGACTGTCCTGTTAGTCTGGCACTGGGGGAGAGGCACAGGGGTGAAAGGGAGGAGGACACAGATGACAGGACAGCCTTGAAGGCACCCTGTGACTGCCACGGCCCTGCTGGCTGCAGGGAAACCAACCATGAATAATTCAGTGTATTTTACCTTGCTGCAATGGAACAGTCTCTTGCTGAGTCTCTCTGGCCGAGAAGTGACTTGCAGCCACTAAGCTGTCACGCAGTTTGCAGAAGAAGAAGGGATTTGGGGGATTAGCACTGGCAGAATCAATCCTGTCATATTTAAACAGCAGCTGAAGTTATTGTTGGCACTGAGAGCCAGTTTGGGAGAATTATCTGCCTGTTAGAGTTCAGGCCCTGTCTTCATCTCATTTTCTGACATTTCCCCCGGTCTGGCCCTCTGTAGAAACAATTTTTCTGGGAGCTTGTTTATGGAGCTTTTCTCACGGTACGAATTCATTGCCAAAGACTTTATGAATGTTGTGAAAGTTGATTACTTAGACTCACCTAGACAGGAAATTTGAAGCAGGCCAAAGTGTGTAATTAACATCCTTATTTCCTTTCTTCTCTGATGCCACTTCTAAAAATTGCTGGAATACTCTTCTTGCTGGCTATAATTTTATTTTTCCTTTTTTCTCCTTTCTCCTCACCTCTATTTTTGGGTGGAATTTTGGGCGCAGGTGTTAAGTAATATTTGTAATGACAATGATAGTCATGACCTTTTTTATTTTGAGGTTTTATATGAAAAATCATTTTATATTGGTCATTTTATCTTGACCATTTATACTGGTCAAGAAATCACCTCCAAAATCTTGATATTTACAGGGATGTGCACTGAACATGGCACTAAGGGACATATTGAGGAAATGCACCAATATCCAGGATGTCAGTCCTGGGAATCGTTTCTCCTTGCTTGGTGGGAGACAATCCGCAGCAAAGCAGATCCTGCTCCAGCAGCATGTGCTGTGGGGTTGCTCAGTCCATGCCTGTGCAATCAAACCTCCATCCCTGGCCTCTGAGGTGCTGCAGCACGTCCACACCTCACCAGGAAATCCTCCCTGCTGCCCAGTGACCCCAGAGGCTGCACGTCCCTGGTGGAGCTGCACTGAGAATGGTGGGGGCACTGGAAACAAGCCCCATCCCCTTCTGATTGCACAAATGGGCTGTTATCTAACAAAAACCTCCAGCAAAATGGCCCCATTTGGAAATCCTGGGTGATGAGCTGGCTGCTAATTGACCCAAAGAGCAGGTCTGTATCCTGCCAGAGATTGACAGCTTGGAATCACGTCCCAGGAAGTGGAGCAGAGCAGGCAGCCTTGTTTCACGTCACAGAACATGGTTCTGACACTGCAGGTGGTTCCTAGAGCTACCTGGACTCCTTGGCATGATTCCCCTCCTCATATTATCATCAGTCCATGCATTGCTTCCTTCTTGCAGTTTAAATAGTCACAAGGCAGTCAAATTGAAGTTGTGTCCTAAAACTGAACAAGAATGTCACTTTGTTCAGACAAAATTAAAGCAAGC